>NW_009626012.1:4108-19760 GCF_000690535.1 Cariama cristata | reverse complement strand
CGCTCTTCCCCACTGGGTACAAGATGCAAATACCAAAACAGAATATGCTAAGGAAAATACACATTTGAAGTAGCTGCAATGCACATTTTCACATCTTAATGACACACCACATGGGCGTGCCACTGAAGAACATCTTAACCCTAACCAAGCACACTCTGTTCTTCGTATAGAAATGACTCAACACTTACTAAGGTCATATGTTTGTTTTTTTTTTTAATGTTGAGATGGATGGATTTATGAACTGATCTGGTCAGTTATAAAATGTGTATGACTTTTTGTCACACTGAGCACACCAAGAAATTTCAGAAAGAAAGAGAAACCAAGACTTATTTCTCCCACAGGAAAAAAAAAGTCTGGTAACATTTCTTTAATCTTCAGATACAAAACATTTCCTTCTTAAGAACTCTTGTAAAAAGAGAAATAAAGAAAAAAAAGAAAACGCCACTGCACTGGCTAGAAGATGCCACATAGTCATGACTCCTTTGTGAGAAGGCACGTTTTCAAAGGTTTTAATGCTTACTTTTCCAATGTCAAATATCTCACATTTCAGATGGAAGAAGATCAACTCATATGAATGAAACAGAGCATCAGATGAGAAGAAATACACTTGACACTACCAAGCCAAAATCAGCCTCACAGGTGAGTCTGAAGTTCTGTGTCCTCTAAAGCTTGCAAAGCACAAGATCTTCTCTTCCCCATACCTTGCGGCTGCGGAGCAGCCCTCCTCAGGGTGTCAGTGGAGTTCTTCAGCGTTCTAAGCTCCGAAGGGGAAAATTCAACTTCCCTGATCGGTCCTCGGGGTACAAACGGCGTCAGTATAGTTCCAGGTGACTGATCAATGCCAAGGTTGCGAAGATATATCTGGCAAAAGAAGAAATAAGTAACACATATGGCACTCTTACAGAATGTCAACGGATTCTGAAGTTGCACGTTTTCCGCATCATCTTAAACGCAAACAGCTTGCTTTAAAACATCTTGAGCCTCAGTCTTGTTCGACTCGCACTAACAGTTTACCCAAAGCACTAAAGCAGTCACATATGAGACAATATTTCCAGCTTATTCTATTCTTTGGACCCCGAGTGACAAGCCTTTTTTCTAGCTAGCATGACCAGGTCTACATAGTGGACAGCTCACAAGCCACGTGCAGCCCAGCAGAACAACTGACATATCCTGCAATCTATTTCTCATTAATTTACGTTTGGCAGCAATTCAGAAATAAATTGCAAGAACTGTTCTGGTGGTGATAGCCTGTGCTTGCGCTCACCAACAGTTTTTTCCTGGGGCTTTCTTGACATTTCTTGACATCATGTTCCAAAGATTGCAACTGGCAGTAGCCTGCTACCACCAAACAGTGTCCAGCCCTTTCCACAGGATCCAGAAATGATGGAAAAGGTCAGCAAAGAAGAGGCCACGTATCTTGTTCTTGTGACAACAGCCGACTGCTTATACTCTTTTTACTCAAATGTATGCTCTGTAGACTGCACGAACAAGAAGTCAGATACTTCAGAGGAGACTGGGAAACTTAAGCCTCACCTGTTTAAAATGACATTTGCCAGCTGGAAGGAGAACACAAAGGTTTGGTTTAAAAACCTTTTTCCTCCCCAAATGATTGCTGCACAGAAAACTTTAACAGACTTTGAAACTCAAGCTAGGCAGCAGGGAAGTTCCTCACTCTTAAGGATAATTTCATTATGGGCTAGTCTTCAAGGCAAATAATTGGGAACCCTTTTGTCAGGGCTACCGTGAAACAGCTTTTGTGATGTTGCGATAGGGAATAAACTTGTACTGGCCAAGGGGTAGAATCACTTTCAAATCACTTTTGTACAGAACAAATACACACAAACATTATTTGCATTTGTACACCATATATATATAGATATAGATATACACATAAAAATTGCTATCCAATTATAACTTTCATTAACATTAAACAAAGCAGTTCGTTTAGAGAAGCCAAACAAAAATCATACTCCAACCCTAAAATTCTGCGATATACTAGAAAAAAACATTATGAGGATGAGACCAAGCCTCTCTGCAACATCCAGGAGATTTTCAGTTCATACACACACAGCATCGTTCTCTGTATTGATGTATTTTGAAAACTGGAGGAGTCTCGTGGAGGTAAGAGGTTATCAAAGGCTGTCTAGAATCTCCCAAGAAAGTAATTTCTCCCCTTTTAACAAAGCATCTAAGTTTACATACAGACATTATATGCTGGGGAAAAAAAAAAAAAAGCACCAACAAAATTTTCCTTGACTTAAGCACCTGTAGGGGCAAGTTAATTTCAACTCATCTAGACTATGTCCTAAACTAGCCAATAAAATGAAATAAATTACCTTATAGATCTTAGCCAACTCTATTCCCTATGATTTTATTATAAACCTACATATTAATAGCCACGTATGTGACCTAATCTCCTTTACCTTGTCAGTGGTTTAGGAGAACAGAATTCCTCAGAATTAGGACTGGAGAACATACCTAATTATAGTCATTAAAAAAAGGAGGTAACAGACAACCTGTACATCTCATGAATTGCATTTAAAATATCCTCCTACAATATTTATATTTGTTTCAACATGTATTTGCAAAGACAACTGAGTGAAGAGTGCTTCTAAAACACAGTTCCAAAGACTTAATGATTATAGAAGTCATCTTGTGAGAAGAACAGCCACTTACTCAGAAGATAATTACATGTTTATCATTAACATAAATCCGCATTTATTTTTCTCTAACTCTCAACAGCTATTAGTATAGTTAACATGGCTGCCACAACCTGCCCTCCATTCTCACCAACCATCCTAAAATGGGGAAGGGAGGAAAGAAGTCTGCATTAGCCAAATAAGATATAAAGGAGGAAAGGTATGCAGAGGCTTCGAACATCCTTTATGAGCAATATACAAAGAATCAAGAATGTATGCCTTAGATACTGGAACAAAGTGAACAAGCAAAATGAGTATTTATAGAAAAAAAGGCAATTTGATTTGCCAAGGAGTTCTGTGTTGGTTTTGCTATTATTGCAGATCCGTGGGTGTGTGAAGTTCATCTTTCTCTTCTGCAGCCCAGCATTTCCTTAGTCAGCAGTTGAGTCTCAACCTTATGTTTGGATAATTATAACCTGAGCTTTTGAAAGAATCTGGAAGATCAGAAATGGCTTATCAATGTTCTGCTAAAAGAGCTATAACCATTTACAAGTCTTTTATCAAACAGATTTCACTTTTTATCGCTATGTCCTGTTCTTGTGTCCTTTATGTTCTGCCACCATCAGCCACCAACCTTTACACTTCTTTTGCATTCTGTTACCGTGATACTATCATCTACACCTGGGGGCGGGGGCGGAAATCTTTCCCATATCCAACCCTTTCTTTGCCCCTGTTAAATATTACCTAAAAGTTAGTTTTTCTACCTCTGTATTTAAGATATGCTGAACTAATAACATGGAGGAAATTCACCAGTAGTACAGACCAGTGTAAAACCATTTCATTTAGTCTGTAGTGAGGCAGACCCTACCAGAGTCTTCTAAAAGAACAGTGGAAAAAAATGGGATAACTCTGAAACTAGAGTTTAAATTAGAATCAGTTATAAAGAGTCTTTCATTATATTTTTTAGGTGTACATAAAAGACATATTTGCTAGTATTTCTAGAGACAGGTTCCCAACATGACTGGATATCACAAACTAACTGTAAGCATGCTAGTTTCTTGTTCCTGTGATACCTTCTGCACATCTGTCCTACTCCCTCTATGACAGCTGAGCATACTGGGATCTCTTCATAATCATAAGGTAAAGAAGAACTACAAATATTTGTTAGAAACTGACTTACTGGGATCCTTTCTTCAATATTAAGCTCTTCTTTCTCTGGAGTTCTCAAAGAAGTTGTTCCAACAGGGATGAAGTTATCATCTTTTGCACTGGTGAAGAAGTGCCCGGAAACCACTGAAGAGCACCCTGCAGAGCCCAAGCCTCCATGGCTACTTTCCCCAGAACTAACAGGAAGATTCAAACTATCAGGGGAAATAGCACCAAAATTGTCCACGCTGACACGACCAGTAGGAATATTTAGGTTGTGAGACTGATACTCAAGGTCATCAAAATTCTTCCGGTCATCGGTTGGAGAGTTTCCATCCTCTCTAAGGAGCTGAGCAATTCCTTCACTGGAAACAAAGACATTTGTGTCTGAACTTTCTCCGGTACTATAACTTTCTGCATCTTCATCACTAGATTCAGAAACAACCTCAGCTGTAAGCTTCTGTATCATGGAGCCTCCTAAACTATTTTCAGACGCTCCTAAAACATTACTTTTTTCTTCTAGAGGCTGCACTGCCTCTGTTGAGTTTGCTGGCGGAGTAACTTCAACAAAGGACGTGCTCCTACTGGAAACATTTACCACGTCATCAGGCTGAGATCTAGTAAGAGGGTGGGCACGCAGTAAGTTTTTATTATGAAAACGCAAACTTCCCAGGGAACCTGTCTCTCTGGAGGAAGCAGCAACATAACCTTTGGGGTCTCTACCACTTTTTTGTGTTGACAAAATACTGTTTGAAGAACTGATGATTGCACTGTACGCCTTCCTTCTAGGAGAAACTCCACCTGGGTCACATGAAGTTACTGCATCGGATACCTCCTCTGGCTGGCTCATGTTCCAAGCCCATACCTTCTCCATGAAACTAAGCGATGGGAGAGACTGAATTATTCCAGTGTTGGGATATTTCAATTTTAAGGACTCAAAACGTTCATTGTTTTCTTTCGGAGTACATTGGAGTGAACGTTCCTTCTCAACTGATACAAGTGTACTGGTAGATGAACTCCCTGAAGTTTCTTCATTTAAGCTTGAAGGAGAGGTCTGAATATCGGATTTGATCACAGGGACATCAAGTTCTTCTGCCTTCACATTTTTCTTTAGGAGTATCCCTGGAGTAGACTGATAGTTTGGATTAGCAAAGTGTACAGACAATGAGCCATCATCTACAAGATTAAAGGAAGGGGAAATGCCTGTAACTTTATGCCCCCTTTCTATGGAAAAATCTGAAATAGTTAATTCACTCCTGCTTCCTCCAGGTTCTACTTCCACTGGCATATTCTCACTACATGAAGCAGGAGCTTCCATGTCAGTCAAAACGAGTTGTTTAGGTGCACAATCAGTGCTGCTTGTCACAGTAGGGATAAATTCCTCTTTCTCAGATCTCACTGCAGGAAATAGTGGTTTCTGCTGATGATCTAGAAAATCTCCCCGGAGTTCCTCAGTAAGAGTCATGAACTTCAAGCTTTGAGAGCCATTTAAATCCACTCTATGTTCCTTCAGCATTCCTTCACCCGTTTCAGAAGTTTTTGCAGAAAAAATATCTTGAGCATCTGAATTTTTACGATTGCGTTTCCTCAAATCATCAGATAAATTATTAGGCAAATCAAGCTCAGGAACCTTCTTTTCTTTTTCCAGCTCCTTTAGCCATCTCCTGCACTTTTCTGACTCTCTCTCAGCCATTTTTACCTTTTCCTTCTGCATCCCTCTTTCACTTTTTACTGAATTCTTAGTCAGTACTGTTTTACAAGAGGAGTTTTCTGAAGATGAGAACTCATCATGCCTCAGTAACTCTTTTTCTTTCTCTGAAAGCTCAAAACCAGTAGCTGGCACATTGCTCTCACAGGAGAAACGTTCATCTTTTACAGACATGCTACAGGTTTGCTTTGCAAGAGAAGTTTCCATTTGGTTGAGTCTATTTGCCTTGGTTTGCATCACCTTTGAAGTGCTGTTTGCTAAATTGTAACTTGTTTGGGGAATCAATGTCTCCTCATTACGACCACTTGTACAGTGTTCGTTTGCCTCCTTGCTCACAAGTAGTCGTCCAGAAAAAGAGGTTCGCTGAGATGAACCACCACGACAACTGGCATCATCAGGTTCCACGTGACTGAATGGAAGAGGATGCTGGGACAAAGTAAAGCAGTCACCGGATGCATCAGAGAACGGTTCCGTGTCCATCAGTGACACAGTTTCACGGATGTGCGAAGGCTTTGAATGTTCCACAAATGCTCCAGAAACATCAGGGACTCCTCTGTAAGAGGCAAGAAAAGAAAGCGAATTTCTGATCATATTTTTTATTTCAACATCCATATTCTCTGCTTTAATAGTATAGGCAAAAAGTAGAACTTCACTCAAACCAATAACTGGGGTTTAGCAACATACACATAAATACATCCCCTCAACAGGTCAAAAGGTGAAGAAATGTAAAGAAAGTCCAAAAAATACCAAAAAGCTCTACTGCCCTATAAAATAAAAGTTTGAAAATAATATTAGTTTCTACTTAGTAGGTCAATATTTTTCAAGCTATTTAGGATTGAAGTATTTTTTACTAACAGGATGTTTATTATTTAAATAAAATATAGGAGTTGCTTACACGCACATACAAATTTGCCTGTGTTTTTTTGGTTTTTTAATATAAATCACCTACTTCAGTTTTGTTATATCAACTATTTCTTTAAAGGATATAAACTAAGGTAGGTCTCAGGTGAACACAAGCAACAAATTCCTGTAAACTTCTAATATTTTTATCGCAGATTCTGAATTAATAGTTATTTTATATCAAAATGATCATCAAATCCCAGTTAACATTACTCCAAGTAGATCACCAGCTCTGGTGGAACTAAGCTCTGATTCACAAAGTAAAGTCACAGTGTATCACATTAGGAAACAAATCGGTCTCCTGTCACACACCAAAAAAGTATAAGGAAGCCTAAACATCAATGACACTGTAAATATGTGTGTTTATACACATACTTTCTTTTTTTACTTCTTTTTAATAAAGGGCAGAGGATTTCTTGACTTCCTTGCACAAATGGAATCATTTGCCACACCTTGAAATGAAGGCTTGGACAATGACTTTTACTGAAATAGCTATTTCTTTATGTATACATACTTTATATAAAAATACATATTTTAAAGTACACATAACATATATTACTCCAGCATATACAAAACACAATATTATTACACGTATATGTATGCATGTATGTACTACTTTAAATACAAGTTGTATTTGATTTCATGAACTTTATCTCAGAGCCTAAGAAAGCTAAAAAGACGTCTGAGAGGCTGGAGTTCCTGGTTTTCCCATTTTCTTCAGGTACTTTAGGATGACAAGTTCAGAAAATGCTTGTTCTGGTTTTCCCTTGTTCAAACTCTTTTGAAGGAAAAATAAAAAGAGGAGTAGAACTCTGACAATGCCTTCTCTTTATACAAAACAAACAAAGACTAAACAACACCTTCGTCTTATTTCTGTGACCATAAAACTGTAATTACTTAATTATCAAATGTACGACAATTCATGGCCACTCGGGAAAAAAGGCTGGCATTCTGTCATGACACCAGGGAAATTTATCCTACCTTAAGGGATTAAAATCCATTTCTGACTGCTGGAGAAGCGTCACATCTGAAAATCTTTGGCCTCGTGTTGAATACATCAGTAGTGGAAGACAAGGAGAGAATTGACTGTCATGGATATCTGTTAAAAATAACAATAAAACACAGTAATAAAAGCTTGCCAGGTAAAGCCTCTTTAAACTGCTCTGCCAACTAACACAGCCTTCAAAATTCAAAAACATGCCAACTGCAGTGAAAATGATGTAATCCCATCATTTAAATAATCTGCTGAAGCATGTTCCCTCATGTATTAAATTTAGCTTTCTTATCATCTATCAAATTGAGGTTTCTTCTCATCAATCTAAAAATGCTACATGACACTGACATCTCTAAGTTACCCTCTTCTCCCTAAACTTCTGTTTACACACATCGCTATCCTTTTCAACTCACCAGTCAGTACCTCCCTTCGTGATTTCCACATATTCTGCATATGCTGGAGAATGTCCACAGGGCTTCTACTCAGATCACCATTGACTTGTTTAAAAACCAAGGATCCTCACTGATGCCTTTCCCAGTCTCCATTTTTCCATAAATTGTGTGCTTACAGCAAAGGCTGCATAGGTTTGGTTTTTGTCTTTAGAGTTTCAAGATACAAGTAATAATAAAACCTAGTCATCACAATTATACTAGTACCACTGTCTACTACTGTAGCAATAAATTTTAGTTTCCATCATATATTTCTTTGTTCTTTGAGGTAGCTGGCACTTCTTTTTTGAGTTCATTGCTTACAAAAATAAATGGAAATGTTTTATACCACAAGAATAAAAACAACTACAAACTGGTATCTGATAGCGTAAATGACTACATACACATTTGATGGATGCAAAAAAAATTACTTCCAATACTTATCAAAGCAAGCATTTATTTTTTTTTAAGGCAAAAAAGCTATTTGTCATCAAGAGTATGACTTCCAGAACCTGAATTCACATTCATTTAATTTAGGTTAATTAGTTTTCAATCATCTCAGACAAGCTATACTCTGTATCACTCACAGAAGCACAATCACATCAGATAAGATGACCGTTACATACAAAAAAAAAAAAAAAAAAAAATCAAGTTTACATTACGTCAGCTTTATCCTGAGGCTTTCTACAGCCTGTATTACATCACCTGATAAGTGGTATCCAACCACAAGATGACCTTTCTGATTCATTTTTAATTTAATACTTCCAATTAACATTTTTTAAATTACTTTAGAACACTATGTAGCAAGAGGATAATTACATGGACCGAAATAATTCTAAATTCATCACACAGCAAAGCTGGCTCAAAATGTGGATGCCCCCTAGTCCTACCTCATCAGCAGCTAGAAAAATAATATGATTGCTATACAGTTTCAAAGATTCCCTTCCATCTCAGCAGCTGTCTCCACCACATGGCCAGCCCAATGCCTCCCAGAGGAAGCCAAATTTATACTTTAGCATCTGTAGTACAAATAGCACAAACATGCTACAGCAATTTAAGTGAGAGTCTTCATTTTTCTAGCACCCAGTATCTCTTTAAAGTAAGGGGGAGAATTTAGCTTTATTAGATAAGTTCATTGCACTAGTCACCACTCTATTTCCCTTTCATGTAAACTATTTGCAATACCAAACACGAATGAAAAGTAAAAAAAGCCACTTGCTTTTTTGGAAGTTTATAGGAAAGGAAATTATATGCATCTTAAAAAAAATAGGTACGAATAGCTACTGCTGAGCAATTTGACAAGAGGAAGCATTCAGAAAAGGTTCCAATGGAAACTGGTAAGCACCTGTGCAAAGCTGGACGAATAAATAATTATAACACACAGAGAGGCGTAAAAAAAGTACAGGGGAAAATGGCAGCTTCAGCATAGAGAAAGCAGGAGCCAAGAAAATAAGGAACAAGGTCAGGGATGTCTCATTTCTAATACAACAGTGCCCCAAGGCTCTGTTATATTATAGGGCACAATCTAGATCGTGGTCTAATATACCAGACTGATTGGTACTTCCATGATTTTAATCACAATTTGAATCATGATTTCAAATCGTGGAACAGGAGACTGATCTAACTCACTGTAATCTCCTTAGCATTTATTTAAAATGCACTCTACAGAAAACAAAGAGGTTTGTTTTCAGTGGCTGATACTGACTTAGAACCAAACAGACCTTCCACATTAGATTCCTTATTCCCAACCACTAAGTAGGAGTAGACAATATTTACAATGCATTTATTCTGTTTAGTGTACGTGTACTCAAACAATTTTTTGTTGTTATACTTGAAAATACTGAGTAGATTAACCACAGTTAGCTTGGCTATAGAATTGCATTAAAGACGCAAAACCATGTATTTTAAGAAACATTAAGCAGGCTGAAATCTAAACTATCTCAGCGGTGTTAAATGTACTTTTTTCCCCTCCCAAATCTTGTTTTACATTTAAAATTATATTAGTGAACAAAGGCAATAGTAATTGCAGTTATCAAATTAGATTTGTCATCTCACATCATGATACACTTCATGTTTTCAGAACTGGCATCTCATTTTTATTCATACATTACAAGAGGAAAATAAGCTTTCCTGATTTTCAGTTTAACTTCTTCACTTTGAATGAAAATGTGTTTTCAAACTAAATTGAAAATCAGGAGTGATTAAAGAAAAAGCTTTTCCGCACAATAAAGACTGAGTGTGCTGTTTTTGTAAATGAAGAAACAAAAAAGACTGAGGGAACCAAAAATAATTGAAAAAAAGCTGACAAATGCTCTCAAAAATAGATCTTGCCAAACAATTTTTTTAATGCCTTTACACGTATATTGATAAAATAAATGTGCATATACACAGGTACATATACACACACCCCTCCCATAAATCACATTTGGCTGATAAATCAATGCTTTAAAGATATATCAACAAAAAAATTTAAGTACCACTCAACATTTGTATTAAGAAAGTCAACCCAGCACTCGGATGAAAAATGATTTAGCATTCTCCAAGTAGAATTATAAACAGGAAACCCTCACTGCATCTAGTGAGTCCCTTCAAGAGCCCTTCTTGTCCCTGCCCTACTCAAAACTTCAGAAATCCCCAAGTTCTTACAGAGAAGGCACAAAGATGACGCAGATTTGCCAAGCAATAAATATCTCACTGCACAGACCATTGATACAGGGCAGTCTGGGTCACCTGGCATCACAGCCTGGCAAAAGATATGAGTTTTAGTATAACTGAACTCCAGCCGTACATTGGTGGGAACAAAGCATCCCGGCAAACCCAAGAGAGTCAAGGACTACCTCAGAAAGCAACAACTCGAATGAGGGCTTGGGGTCATGATGAACAAAGCACCAAAAGGAGGTCAGTGCAATACCGTATCCAAAATGGGAAGCAAATTTTTCATATATATATAAAAAGAATATTAGTGAATAAGTAGTAACAGGTACTATTCTTTCCAATCTTGTACCAAAACTACTATTGAAATGGTATTTGCAGGTTGTGATGACCATAACTCCGTATTTGTAAATATCACGAGAGGATCAGACAGTTAAAAGATTAAAGAAACATGCCTCATCACAAGAGCCTCCTTGAACTACATCTGTTTAGTATAATCAAAGAGAAGATTAAGGGTGACTTGATTACATTTGTACGTATGTATACAAGAACAGAAATTTAGTCATTAAGAGCATTTCAGTTCAGATAATACGTAACAAAAGTCCAACGTGAAACAGTGAAGCTACGCAAACCTAGGTGACAAATAAGACACTTCTGCGTGCACCGACACGATACAGCAACAGAGCTGGCTCTCTGTAAAATGTTTGAGGCCATTTAGATAGATCGGTAATGGTTTCAACAGCTATTTGAACAGCACCAACAAGTTTTACTTCAATTCTCTCTTCCCTCTCCCCTCAGCCTCTTACATGTAGTCCTGACCAAGAGCCCCCGAGTTCTCCACCTCCACTTGAAGAAGTCTACCCCTCTGCAAGACGGGACAGCCCCAGTCTCTCCACTCCAGCCCAGAGATGTGTTTCCCCCTCCTTTTTTTGCACAGGCAACAGAACTCTGATCCAGTTGAAACATAACCATCTCCATTTCCAACTCTACCATTACATTTCAGTCTGAACAGCAAGCTGATCTGATTGCACCGATCCACAGGGTGGGTTTAGCAGAAGTGATGCAGCAGAAACAAGTACGCAGGACAAGGAAAAGCCAGACTCTTAGTTTTTGGTAGCAGTCTTCAGCTGACTAAATATACTGCAAAACTGTACCCTCAGACTAGCCTCCATTTCAGGCAGTCTTGCTCCTCTGGCTTCTCCAAAGAGCGTTCTGGTTTTGCCACGTAGCAGAAATCTGCCTTAGGCTGACAGTACCCTACGCTTCCCCAGAGGTTTCCAGTCGGAGGAACTGTGGTGGTGATCACTGACTTGAAGCAGCAGATGATTGACAAGGCCAGGGGAAAAAAAAAAAAAAAAAGTGAGGAAAAAAGAGAACAGAAAAAAATAAAAGGAAGAAAGAGAATAGTCGAGATTCACTGCAGCCACGTCCTTAGTGGAAACCCTCTCTTCCAGCTTGCCCCCTGCAGCAACCTGCAGAGATGACCTGTAGAATCACCATTATGGAGTTTAATAGATGACATTTAACTGGGGTTACAAAACTAATTTTTTTTTTTTTAATATATAAAATATAACTCCAGCCATGTCACATGTTCTACCTCCTCCAGCTTTTTTGAATCTTACAGCACATGAACTCTAATGTTTTCAGTAACTTATTTTCTTCAGGAGGCAGAAAGATCATTGCTATCATATTTTGGATGCTTACCATGATTTAGGGGCTCATTACGCTCAGATATAACCTAGGTTTTGCAGGCAGAGAAGCAGGTGCTCGATGCTTAAAGCAGCAAGTGACGTCAGTACAACACTCTTCGAGCATCTTGTGTCAAAACAGTAATTCTTCCCTCTGCCTCTCTGAAGGTCAAAAGCTTCCTCACAGTTGAATTCACTGAAAAAGCAAAGCCGGGCATGCTACTTTATCTTACAGCCTGATGACAATTCTGAATGCCAGAGTCAAATTGCCATTTGTGGAAGATAAAAAAGGAAGGCAAAACAAAAACAAAACCGACTTGGCTTTGTCAATCTGTTCCACAATGTAGCCGAAGCAATTTCAATACAACTGTCACTGTGATTTCCCCTCCTCCCCAAATGAAATTCAAAACACTTTTTAAAGAGAAGAAGGAATAAATTAGTATTATAGCTTATGTTTCTCCCTTCCCTCTCACCTTTCCTCCCATATCTGGAAATTTAAGTGCATATACAAAAAGCCTGTAGCTATTGGCACTCTCCCTAGAGAGCAACAAATAAAACAGCAGCAGTATAAAGAATTCTTATATCTTTTTATCATATTAAAAAGTGTCATGCAATTCCAGTTGCATTTAAAATGCAAACCTTGACAAATATCAAGAATTTTTTCTTGATGAAATGGTTTCCAGTTCTGCAAATGTCAATAATGTAGACAAAATGCTATAAAACATACTAAATACAACAAACCTACACAGAGGATGCAGGCAAAGACAAAGTATGTCTAACCTAACATGTCCTTCCACTTTCTCATATGTGTCTTAAACCTCAATTTCCTACATGGCAAAACAAAAAAAAACAGGGTTTTATTCAATATTAACCAACTCTAGCCAGACAACAACTCACTGTGATGCACACATCATCAAAGCTAACCTCATCCCAGATTCTGCCTTTACAGATAGCAGTCGTCTTCTGTCTTGTTTTTCTGCATGGAAATCCATGCATGTTCACCACCATCAAGTTAACAGAGAACCATATACAAGAGAATCCCTGAACGAGTAAAACGAGAGGTTCAGACTGAGAAACAGCAATTTTTTGAACAAGATAACCCAAGTTACCAAAACTGAATTCAGTCTTTGAAGAAAGCATAACAGGAGACACAAGGGATAGTTGCAGCCATCAGTGCGAGACCTATAGTGGAAGGCGTTGAGCTTTGGGCCTCAGAGGGGTTCGGTACCTCTGGATCCAGTTCCACCAGAGATGTTCTCTCTCCCTTTACAAGCTCCTTCACAAAAGATGGATCAAAGCATTATCAAAATAACCACAAAAATTGATGAAAATGAGGTAATAGCTGCACATTGTAGTAACAGCCGAACTCATAAAACCCTCAGGAGTTGCTACAAATGTCTACCAGGCTATTCCCAAGGCAATTTCAACTCCATCCCCTTGTTGTCTAACTTCAGAACAAACAAAAACCCAAAAAGTAACCTACATATAAGCAAGATTATGCAAGCAGATACAGGAATGGCAAACTGCAAGTTGAACTTGCAGTTAACTGGAAGCAACGCAGGTTTATTTTAATATATCATAAGCAATCATGTTATTTGCCTATTTGTTGTTTGTTCATGAAAAAACCTACCCCAATGGCACAGTGAAAGCAGCTTTAGAAACACCTTTATTCAGCAATTTCAGTTACATCCTGGAAAAGCAAGTCACAAATATAACCACCTAATGGGTGGGGTAACACTCGATTTTGCAGAGTGATCCTCTAAGGGATATCAATACAAAAAGAAACACTTTGGGCTTAGTAACAGTATTGTTATGTGTTTCCAAGGAAGTGTATGCAAGCATATGCATAAAAGGAGTCTAGGTGTCATAAAAGTAAAGAAGAAAGAAAAACAAGCGTTACCAGCAGGTAAGAAGTTAACAGATGACAGTTAGTTATAGTATACGTACACAAAGGTTTCCACAGGAAAAATTAACAATTCAATTGGAATTGAGACAGAGTTAACTTTGAAAGCTAAAAGTTAACACACAGTGCATGATCGAATTTGATGTTAGAACTAGCACTTAAAAGTTGGGGAAAAAAAAAAAAGTCTATGCCTAAATGCAACAACTGCTAATTTAAGAGTGGAACCAATGGGTGACAGTCATGTTTGGGGGCCTGGTGAACAGTTGTTTAGCACAGTAACTTGGATACATAAGGAAGCAGAAATGGAATTAAAGCAACTAAAGTAAGGCAAGCAAGGAAAGTGTTCTAGTTTGGGGAACTAAAGCACCTATCGGTAACAGTCTTGGCTGGTTTTGTCTTCCACAGATAGCACAGAAGAGAAAGTAAACCGCTTCAGCTGTACGAGTTTGTTAAGTATACATTGCCTAGTTCTGCTTTTCCTGGTTTTGGTTTCATCAAATGCACACCTACAAAGAAGGAGAGATATCATTCTTTGCAGGTAAATTGCCACAGCTGAAGTTTGAAGTCAAAAAGCAAGAGGAAAACATGAGCAAATAAAGGTAATAAAGAAAAACAGATCTGGTAAAAGTTGGCTTTATTCCCAAGAGAAACAAGTCTATCTTGTTGGGGACAGATGTCTTTCCTATGATTAACAGCAATGAATGAAAAAAGTGAGCATCTCTGTTTCCACCATTTGGAAGACTATTAGAAATTATTACAATGAATCAGTAATATGGTTTGTGTCTTAAGACGCAGAGAATAATGCTCCATTATAAAGAGAAGTTTTCTTTTTCAAAGATGTACTACTACCAGTGGACTAAAAATTATACTACCAGAACTGACCAGAATACTCTGACTCCACATTGATGAAAATGAATGTAACCAAGAACGGACAAAGGTGAAATATTAAATCTTGGAACTTCTCAAACCAATCTTGAAGTAAACTGTGATGATTAGTTGTGAAAGGAAGCAATAGAAAAGCTTAGCTTTTCTAAAGCAGAGGTGTTAGAACTGGAAAATATTACTGGCAGTAATATAAATTGCACACAAATGCAAGTGGTAGCAAAAAGTACTACTAATAGAATATTAAACACTATCAGTAGTGGTTTATTGCCACAAAAATATAAATAATCTGAACAGTCATTGTGGGGGGAGGAGGGAGGGCAGAGAGAAAACCAAAAACCAAGTGTCTAGATCAGTGTAAATTCCAGGCATGGAAGAGAATACAACCATGTCATTACAAGAAATAAAACCAGGATATTTTATGTCAAAAATAGAGATGACTGCCAAATAATAGATGCACAATCCCCACTAGTATTACCGAAAATAATCCATCAGTCACTTTGGATACTTAAAGTGAGAGCTTGATGCATCACTAATGGTGTATTAACAGAGCTAAAATGCGTTACAACAAATGCAGTTAGAACAAATTTAGCTGTCCTATGTGAATACAGCCTGAAGAATGCTGCAGTTGAATGCAGCAACAACTACTTGCATGCAAGCATCAACTAGCAGTTAACGTTTCTCTCACCTATGACACTGGAAACAGCTGCAT
>NW_009626012.1:0-4096 GCF_000690535.1 Cariama cristata | reverse complement strand
TCCCTGTATCCAGCCCGGCAGGGATCACATCAGAAAACTGAACCCCATGTGGAAAAAACCAGTAACATCCTTCCTGTATATATCAAGGATGAAACATATACAGTGACCACCCATATCATGCATTAACTAATCAGAATTATAAACATATACAGTGACCACCCATATCATGCTTTAGCTAATCAGAATTACAGAATGTAGAAGAGGGCTGCACCGGGATTAGTAGGGCTGGAACAAATTTAATGGTGAATCACAATAAACAGAACAAGAAGCTGAATTACGAGGAAACATCAAGTCCATAACATGTTAGAAAACCAACAGCTATTATGATTAAGTGACGCAGAAACCCTAACTATTCACTACCAGTGTTTTATTCTTAAAGGGTGCTCACAGTTGTATTACTATTAGTGTTTTTAACATCACACCGTTTTTTTATATTTCAAATTGCGCTGTTAATGATAACACTTGTAATACACCAATATACTTCACACAGGTTTTCATGTCTTGGCGCTATGATTAACAATACTGAAGATAGCACACCAACAGAAAAAGCATTCCGAGGCCCAGATGGCCAATATATTGGAACGAATCAATATCCATATTAATGTGGTACATTCCAATATGAGTATTGTCCAAATCCAGAGAGAAATGTAAGGACTTGTAACAAAGATATTAATATTAATACGAATGAAGAAAGAACGTGTGTATAAACTTGTGTTTAAGCACCAGAACAGAGGACTCATTAGCTGAAGGTCCTGTGCTCTGAAAGTAGGAGGACGATAACAAGGTTGCTGCATTTCATAAACACAGCTCCTTTTTCTCTTAGCCCAAGAGGACAGCAGACTATAGCAAAGCACCACCCCAGGGCCTGATAACTAGTATACCTAGGCCGCTGTGTCACAGGCAAGCTAGACCTCTTGGGAAAAAAAAAAAAGAAAACCAACAAACAAACAAAAAAAGAAAGAGTTCTTTTTGTGAGTTCTTGCTTGTGAGTGCAACAGTGAAAGTGGGTAAACATCAACCTAGACATTTTGTAAATAATTACCACCTTCCCCTTCCGTGTAGTTTTTGTCATGGTAACTTCCTACCTAAGCATACCCCTTTATCTGGATAGTTTGGGTTAAATTTTGCAGTAGTATAGTACTTCTAGCTATAATTCCTAGTTTTTCCTCTTAGTTAAAGAGCAGTGACACATACCTTTGCAAAGGTCTACTGAAAACCTTTTAAAACAGTATTTGGAGATTACTTTGCCTATAAAGAAATCCTGTACAAAGCAGTGAAAACTAGAAGCAGCACACGGTAGTTTGAACATATGAGAAAGGGGTGCAAGTATGCATGCACTTTTATCAAACAGTTTTTCATGTTATCAATGTAATTATATCTACTTTACTATTATATCTACTATTTTAAAATTAACAAAGATTTGACTAACAAATTAATACAGTACACAGAAAAATATCACTTCACCTAGAGAGAACTCCCAAAATTTCTAACTTTACTCAGGTTTACTATTAACTCTAAAGGAAAACAAGACTACAGTTTTATCTGAGAACAGAGATAATTGGTTCACCTGTTCAAAGATCCAGGGAAGAACACAAGCCCTCTATCTCATTTTGAAGATGGGCTGTAACAATAAAATTACCCAGAACGTATTTTGTAAACACCAGTTCTCACTAAAAGAAGTGAAATCCAGGTTATGGATTGATTTTAAAGGAAAATTAAAATACTAATTGTTTAGCAGTTAAGCAAAAGGCAACTTTGAACATACTCAGCAGTAAGCCATGTGCTGTATCTCCAGGCGGCTGCCTTCTAGATGCTTCTGCTGAAGGCAACACTCCTTCCTCCAGCGTAGGGAACTCCGTCAGGTCATTTCTATCGCAAGTCAGGCCAAGCTTTGTCTCCAAGGCAGCAGTTAAATGGCTGGCATCCATTTCTGATGGAAGTTGATACCATGACTCAGTTCCCTAAGAACAGGAAGGAAGAGGGGAAAAAAAAAAAATTTTTAAGCACCAAGAAAGTTGTATAAGACATATTTCCAAAGGAATTAATGACTAAGTTGTGAAACAATTAAATTATTGCTTCTAAATTGTATTTCCCACACAGTTTTTAATGTAAAAGAATTATGATGCACTATGAACTGAAGGCCAGTCAGTTCTCATTACTGCCTAAGTTGTCATCGCTCAGTATCTGATCATCAGCCTTCCATCACTTGTCTGAAACTGAGCTCCGTCTCCAAATCCTGCCACTGCAGAAGACTTTTTCCAAACCACAATGAAATCTCCCACTTAAAGAAAAATCTTGATAAGGACAAATGCTTCAGTAGGATGCTACACCAATATAATTCCTGACACCACGTAGTAAAGATGGTTTGCACTGTACAGCTGGGGATTAACAAGCAGAACAGTTTCTGACTTCTCTTTACAGAAAGTTTCTAGTTTCAGAAATTATGAGTTCATACAGATATTGCCTGTGAATTGTAGCCAATTCTTTGGTATATTTCAAGGAGAAGACTTTCAGTTCATGTTCAAATGGAAAGGAGCATCTTTAGTTCACATAATTCATTAAAGAATTTGCATTGGGATTACTGGGGAAGTAATTAAACAGATAAATTTTAATTATAGAAAAGGCACAGATCAGTCTTCAGTGCAGAGAATTAAGAATACCAATCATTTATAAGGCAAACCATTATCATCAGCATATATAACTTATAATTACCTATACATTAATATAAGCAAGAAAGTGTCCCAGTGAATTGGTAGAAGTACAGTAGTACCTCTACTTATTACCTGCAAGCTATTCTACCTTTTGAAATACTACTAAAGTATTAAAAGCTACTTTTCACATCAGAATTTTGCTATATGAGCTACAATTTTTGCACAAGATTCTCATAATCATTTGGAAATAAAATTTTTTATCAACTCAGTCTTTTCAAAACACTTGTGATCTTATGCAATTCTCAGAGTAATTAAATATGTGGCAGCATATCCATCAGATAGAACTACTATGACTGTATCACGATGTGAGTACAGTTTTCCTTAATCACATATGGAACACATCAGTAAAACTCAGGTCTAAAAGCAGCCAGATTTCACATGAACTGAAGCATGGCTGTGTCCTATCATGTAAATCACCTATTTTGAGGTAGACAGATCTGACAATTTAAGAGGTAGTAGCAGGACCAGGTTTATAGCAACTTATAAACTGAATACAGATCAAAGGTACTGTTGCAAAAAAGAAAACATTACACTGGAAAATATACTATATTTCCGGTTTATAACCACAAAACAGAAAAGGGCGGCGGGAGGGGGGCGTAAAAATCACTGAACTACTGGGGATTCAGTTTTGAACGATAAATGTCAAAAAAGGTTTCTGGCACTTGGATCAAGACTACATCAGATGACTTGTCAGAGTTCACAACAGTCGGTTTTTCTGCACTTCCAAGATACAGAAAAACAGACCTTTACAGGGCGAGGACAGTGGAGTCTAAATTACACAGATAAAGCACTTCATATTACTTTCAATCACATAATTAACCTGCAACCACAAGCAAAACAAAGCACAGCACAAATACCCAATCAGTGGTAGCTTTCTGACGTATTAATTCTCCTAGGGAGATCTGGCTGGTAGCTGATGCCAGGGTTTCGTTGCTGCTGTGGCTTGAGGATTCGTCCTTCCTGCTACGACGTGGTGGAGTTGTTGCAATAGGCTAAAAGAAACAAACAATATGTGTTTTCAAAACAGAAAATAATTTCTTAGGATTTCAACGTGTATATACTTAAGTAAAGGACAATGAAATATATAAATTACTCAAGCCATCCCCAACACTGGAAGTGAGGCATCTACCTCTAACGTACTTAAGCAGTGACCTAAATTCCATCCAGAGTCCCAAAACTTAACTAAAAGGAGCAGGTTCATTTGCCACTTTAGATCTCAAAAAACAGTGAGCATGGTTTGCTCTCCATCACCTTTGAAAGGTCGTGGAGAAGAGGAGAGATGCCTGAGGACTGGAGGAAAGCCAATGTCACTCCCGTCTTCAAAAAGGGCAAGAAGGGGCACCCAGGGAGCTACAAGTCAGTCAGCCTCACCTCCGTCCCTGGAA
>NW_009626011.1:386-7321 GCF_000690535.1 Cariama cristata | reverse complement strand
CCACGCCGCACGCTTGCCGGCGGAAAACTGGCCGCACGTCCCTTCTCGCAGGCTCAAGAAGCGCAACATAACGGAAGGCAGAAATGAGACTTCTGAGCGCACACAAACGGCTTGTGAAATCTGCAGGAAACACGCTTTAAAGGCCTGCAACGTATTCAAATAGTCTAGCAGTAAGTTTTGAAACAAACGGCTGTTTCAAGAAACCCAGCTCGGAATCCACCCTCTCTTCTCCACAATGCGTGTCAAATCTCCATCAAATGCTTGCCACCTGTTTCCACTTCGCAGGTAACCAATCCTTGTTCATCAAAGTAACAAAGCTGTTTTCAATTTGAAAGCAACAAATCAAAGTTTAATTATTTTGTCCTTCATAGCTTTATGCTATCTTTTAGGAAAGCTCTTTCAGATATGAAGAACTATCATTGGCTGGCTTAAAAAGGGAATAATTGACTGACAGCTGAAAAAACACTTCTAAGGACAATAGTATTTGCCAGTCTGGTATTTTTCACTCTGAAGACAAAATGCATTTTATCAACACCCCGAAATTATTTTGTCAACAAAATTCATTTCCTAGCATTACCTTCATCTGTCAAGCTGACAGAACATTCTCTGGAGTGTTTTAAAAACCATTTTGCTAACACAATTAATTTCTGGAAAATTAAGTTTTGCCTTTTAATCGTGTGGGAAGGTGTTGCAATACATGCACGGGAAGGTGTGAACAGCAGCACCATTAGCTCACGCCCAAGCAGAAGGAGGCCGTACGTGCACAATACATGCCAGCAAGAGATTACACCAGCCCGACACAAGTTGGAAAAAGGCGGTGCAACAAATGACCAGCTACATGTAGGTAAGAATCCTGCTTGAGTAAATCATGCTTTTGTAAGTTGCTTGATCTCATCGAAAATATTTCAAGGATCTTTATGTAGAATATTGCACAGCAGTTAGAGAAATGTGTGTGTGCACACACAAAACAACAACTTTATCACCCTAAAGCAAGGAAGAGTCTACAAGATGGTTCTATCACCCCATGGCACAGGTAACATGGAAGATGTACAAGTACCCTACACAACAGCAATGCGTGCAGCTAATGGAGAAAGACCTTTTATACACTTCATACATTCATGCCAGTAGCAAACAAGTACTGTGGTTCGATGCCATGTAGGGGATTTTCGATGGGAATTTTTCCAAATACCTCCCCCTGACTTGGACACCAAATTCTCAAATATTTTCTACATTTCCTCTCAGAATCTCTTGACCGCCTTTTTACTTGAATTTAGATTTCTAGTGGATATGTAAATGGACAATTTTCTTTGTGCTCATTTTGGTTTTTGAGAAAATGATCCACAAAGGGGTCAAATAACTTTCCCAAGGCCATGCATTCAATCAGAACCAGGTAACAGAATAAAATCTAAGTTCCTTGCCTCGCAGTGCACTCCCCTAGGCAACAATACCAGGAAAAGTTACGCATTGCCCGAATTACACATGCATGTGCCTAGATGAATAATGAATAATCTCAGATGTTCTCAAACACAATTATGTCTGCATTTGTAGGGACAGAAAGCATCCCCTTCTTCACAGATCACACACTGCATTTTTGAACACTAAAAAGGTTAAAGGCATTTTTGAATGAAATTATGGGCAACTGAAATACATTTCCCAAGACCTGTATGTCTGTGGGACATTCTCTGAAATCAACTGGTAACTGGACAAAAGGCTTGAACTGAAGTGTGGGTCTCCCCAGACTTCTAGCCCTCTATCCAGGAGCATAAACCCACAGATGCTCACACACATGAGAGCTTGATCAACAATATGAGAGCTGATAACAAAGTCAGACATGCAAATTTATACTGTATGCTAAGAAATGCTGATAACTCTTATTCCTGGAAACAAAACATTCCATCAAAAGTCTCTCTTCAACCTTGTTTCTATATCTTTTACCAGTTCCTATCATAAGCCTCAGTCTCAAAAGGCGAACTCGGGGTATAAGCTTCTGCCTCACACCTTATTTTCATTTTTCTAGTCTGCTGCAATGCACTTTCTGATTTCCTGGATGCAGATTCAGGCTGAAGCAAGGAAAAGCTGCTCAGCTTCAGTAAGGAAAAGCCAGAACACCTGCACAGGTTTCAGAACAAACACAAATTCTTTCCAGGTGTGGCAATGTCTGTGCAGTTCCTTCTTTATGACTTGCCGTTGCCGTTGTATTGGGTTTACATGGCAAGGTTTTGGTAACTGGGGAGCTGCAGGGGTGGCCTCAGTGAGAAGACACCAGGAGCTGCCCCCATGTCGGACAGTGCCACTTCCAGCCGGCTCCAAGATGGACCCACTACTGCCCAAAACTGAGCCCACCAGCAACACCAGGGATGCCTCTGTGATAACATATTTAAGAAAGGGGAAAAAATGATGCAGAAAAGTTGGGGAGAGAAGAGTAAGAGTATGTGAAAGCGACAACCCTGCAGCCCCCCAGGTGAATGCAGCAGGAGGAGGAGATGCTGCAGGCCCGGAGCATAGATTCCCCCCAGCCCCTGGGGCAGCCCACGGTGAGGCCGGCTGTCCCCCGGCAGCCCACGGAGGCCCACGCTGGAGCAGATCCCCACCTGCAGCCCGGGGAGGACCCCATGCCGGAGGAGGGGGATGCCCAAAGGAGACCGGGACCCCGTGGGAGACCCATGCTGGAGCAGTCTGTTCCTGAAAGACCGTCTCCCATGGGAGGGACCCCACGCTGGAGCAGAAGAGCATGAGGGTGAAGGAGCAGTAAAACAAAGCGTAATGAACTGACCTCAACCCCCATTCCCCATCCCCCTGCACTGCTCAGAGGGAGAGGAGTTGGGAGTGACACTGAGCCTGGGAAGAAGATAGGGCAAGGGGAAGGTGGTTTTAGTGTTGTTTTTCTTTCTCACTATCCTATTCTATTTTTAATTCACAATAAAATAAATTAATCTTCCCCAAGTCAAGTTTTGCCTGTGATGGTAACTGTTGAGTGATCTTCCCATCCTTATCTTCACACAGGAGCTTTTTCCTCTTATTTTCTCCCCCTGTCTTGCTGAGAAAGGTGGAGTGAGAGAGCAGCTTGGTGGGCACCTAGCAACCATCCAGGGTTAACCCACCACAACTCTTAATGGCTGACCTGGAAAACATGAACCTCAACCCAGTGGATGATACAGCTGGTTATCTCTTACGTCTGTGCTGCCTGCTGCTTGCCTTGAGAACCCAGACCTTCAATGCCCATTCACTGTCATAGAGTTAAAAACTGATACATCCCTTCCCTGTGCTGTCTGTGCTGGGGTTTTGTAACCACTGCCACTCAGCCCCTCTCATATTGCTATCTTCTCACCAGCTCTCAATGGTGCCGAGGTTGTTACAGTCGCATGACTTAAATAGACTTGCTCCCTCTGGGCCCCCTTTTGACACTGAATCATTAATCATTAATCTGTTTTTCGTATTTCTAAATAGAAACAGACATGACTGGTGTGGATGATCAATACTGTGTTCTCTTATTCCTCTCGGTTCCCATCATTTTAGAATCTACTCAGCTTTTAATCTTAGGTCTTTTTAATAGCAATTGGTTTTGTGGAGAATTTTACACTTCATTATGGCAGCCCCATGCTAATAGATTTAATAATTCATATCTGCATTGGTCACTTTTAACTGATATGATACATTCCAGGGCTCTTCATGACTCTCTGTTGTGGTGAGCTAGTAACAGCTTTGGCCTTCCCCAGTGATCTCCCACTGCATTACCAACACACAGGGACTGCATCTGTCAAGACTCCAAATACGGCCTGGAAAAAGAGTGAAGATCTGCTTATGCTGATCTTGAGAGCATTAGAAAATAGACCATAGGTAAAGAGTGAAATCCAACAGAGTGCTAGAGCAAGATGTAACAGACCTACTGACACAATCAAGCAAAAAAGTGCTCAGACATGCCGGGAACACAGAAAGTGCTGTGCCAGAGCAGCAGGGCTATGACGCAGCTCCTGAGACCTTAGAAATGTCCAGCATGGCACACTGTAGTGCCTTCGGCTGAAAAAACAATGGTAAGCCTGAGAATAGCTCATCAGAGCAGGAGACTAGGCAAATGCCAGTCCCACTCTCAGAACAGACTGAACCCGCTGTATTTCTGGCTGAGTTCATAATCGTTAACAGCATCCTTATTAAATCATTACTATCATTTAATTTATATAACATTTTCTGCAAGTCTGATGGCCTTTACAGCATTATTTTTGATGCGGGATCACTTTACCTTCATCTGAAATGGCAAGAAGCAGCTGTATGCAGCTCGTCGATTAGGGAGGCACTGAGAAGGGACATCCCATCCATCAAAACTGCACTAGAGCTTCAGGCAGAATGTAAAGCACTGTCTTGGCACCCAGCCTGGACACCACACCTCACAGCCTGGCTCCTCTAGGAAGCGGACGAAGCCCTAATGGCTGTGACTGGTCAGCATTTTGCAAATCAGCTCCATCCAGAGCCTGGAGCTTCTGCTGCTGCAATGCACACACAAGGCGCACTTGTGGGGTTTCTGATCACAGGTGTCCACTGGCTGAGTGTACGCAGCTGTCCAGCTTGTGAGGTCAGAGCAAATGCAGAGTAAAGGCAACAAAGCCCCAAGCTGCCAGTGCTGTAGATGCAGTGCCCTTATACACGCTGAGAACATATGAGAGCGTGGCACTCAAATAGCAATGGCCAGTACTTTCAAGGAAGGAGAAGCGCTTTCACCTTGTATGAGAAGTTTGGATATCAACTGTCAGGTGGACTTGACTTAAAGGCGCAATTCAAAGGTTTCCCAGCGGTCCTCAAGAAATAAGGACACCCATGTATGATCAAGGACAAAAATGAGAGCACTGGGTGTTGTCTGCATCTCAGGAATAGCACTTCCACAGAGACAAACCATCACATGGTACTTTAGAAGTTGTTCTTCAGCACCTCTCCATAGTCTCTGCAAACCAGAAAGGCAAAGACGCCCAAAGGCTATAGAGCCCAGCACCTCTCCATAGTCTCTGCAAACCAGAAAGGCAAAGACACCCAAAGGCTGTAGAGCCCAGAGTGCTTTCTCTCGTGATCTGTTCGTTCGTTTTGCAAGTCAGTCTTGTGTTTTTTGCATGTTACCACTACAAGCCCTGTTAGGCCTGTGAGATGAGAGCAGTCAGGGAACGAAGCCCAAAGGAGTGACCAAAAGTCAGAGGTCAAACATATGGGCTGCACTGGGTGTCAGCAGATGTGCTCACCAATGCTGACCTGCCCAGGTGCTGGGTGGCCGAACCAACAGATACCATCAAAGAGAAAAGGGACTTGGAGAACACTGAGAGCCTGAAGCCCCCTCACTGCTGTCTCTGGGCACACACACTTTATAGCACCTCTGCACTCCAAAATCGGTCAGGGAGGACATAGCAGGAAACAAGTGCAGAGACACTCCTTTTGGAACAGGAAAAGAAGGCACCAAGCTCTCAGAAATCAAGTGCCAATCTGCACTCTTCCTTTACTGTGAAGATTCATCTCAGCCAGCGCCCTTCCATTACTTCCATTACTGCCATGCAGGGGCCAGATGTGCACGCAATTCATCATGGGCACAGGTATGCAAAGGCCTTAGGTCTGTTACCAGGGCTGTGAAATATTCTCCATACTCACCCAGAGGTAGCCCAGGTCTGCAAGCCCAGTAGCCTAACACACTCACCCTGGCCAAAAAAGCCATGCTAAAGCCTGCTTACCACAAGCATCTGCAGTGTGCTGTATAATTAGGCTGCGGTGCGGAGCCCGATGAGAGCTCCTACATGCCACGCATGGTAGGCTGGAGGAGGTTCAGAGACTGGACCAGAGTCGCTTGAATGCCTAAAAGCAGCAGGAAAGGGCGAGATGACACACTGAAATGAGGTTCACAGTCCCTGTCTTTGAGGTGAAACCCTCTGCCTTTGTAAGGGAGGCATCTTTTCCTGGCAGCCAGCGTAACACTTGCACAGATCCTCAGCACAACAGCTCCCAGTTTTACCTCTTGTAACTGTAGAGCGCTCTGTTTTACCCCTGAACTCTGTCATTTCTCTTGAAACCAATTGTCCTTTCTGTTAGCATTGAGTGCCTCGGGGCAGAGCTTCTAGTAGAAAATAGTTTGTGTTATTTAAATCATGGAAGTTCACAAAATTGACTTCAAACAGCCTAGACAAAAAAGGCAGACGACATATTTGCTGCAAATTCCAAAGACAGAAAACCACATCTCTTGCTTTTATGGTAACAGGAAAACCTGAAACATTAACAGCTCCTTTAATCATGTTTACAGAAGATGTCCCTCTCTTTTCCTGAAATGAATGACCACATTGGTAGTTGGCCCTCAGACCCTCCTTAGCTGAACTACAATTGCTCTATACTGGATTTCAAACCAGACTGAACAAAGCCTGCATTTCCTTTCGTTGTAGCTATAGTAAAAGCCTAATGACCAGGGCTGCTCCTCTTGGCACAGGAATTTGCTCTGTATAAAAGGCTATAAACCAGCCCAGGTTCGGCCCACCCAGAGAGAAAGCTGCAAGACATGAACTCGACAGCCCTACCCACCATCTCTCACTCTGTCCTGAGGGGAATATACTGTAACCTAAGAGGTCTTTCCCAGCTCTTGCTTTGGTGGCTTTGGAAGGAGAATATTTTACCCTGAGTCATGAAGAAGCTACTCCATTTCTGCAAGTAAAACGGCAAAACATTATACCAACTTCTGTTTACCCACTCCTGACGGTGTTTTCAGGGGGTACAAGTCACCCCAGACTCTGCAGCACTGCCTTTTCAGTGTAACAAGCTCCCTGCAGAACCATGTGAAGACAAAGGCAGTGAACCAGAGGTGGCACACGGAGTTGCTGCACCCAGCAGGGATTTCTGGTTGTCAGCCAGAGGCCAAGAGGAAGCAGCAGCTGCCACCTTGCTGGCACTGAAGGGCATATGCCTTTCTGCAGCATGGCACT
>NW_009626011.1:0-355 GCF_000690535.1 Cariama cristata | reverse complement strand
GAGTTGGCCTTTGCCTGCCCCCCGGGTGCCCAGCCAGCCGCTCCATCACTCCCCTCCTCAGCAAGAACAGGGGGAGAAAATACGACGAAAGGCTCATGGATGGAGATAAGGACAGGGAGATCATTCAGCAATTACCATCATGGGCAAAACAGATTCAACTTGGGGAAATTAATTCAAGTTACTGCCAATCAAAATAGACAAGGATAATGATAAATAAGAACAAATCTAAAAACACCTTCCCCCCATCCCTCCCTTCTTCCTGGGCTCAACTTCACCCCCACTTTACCTCCTCTCCATGAGCAGCACAGGGGGGAATGGGGGTTGTTGTCAGTTCATCACACGTTGTCTCTGCTGC
>NW_009626010.1:84524-99879 GCF_000690535.1 Cariama cristata | reverse complement strand
TGCCGCCGTGCCTGGGGACCCACCTGAGACCAGGGCAGGATCTAACCCTCTCTGCCTCCTGCCCTCTCCCAGGCTTGGGCTGGACTCCAGTGCTGGAGAGACCTTGTCTCGGAAAGGCCATTGCCTCAATCAGCATTTGAATGACATTCCTAACCTTTTCCTTAAGTTCATTAATCCCTTTGTGTTTTCCAGCTCTAAGACCCTAAGTCAGGATATCATGTAAGCATAAATTTGAAGTTTATGATAGGATTTATGTTTAAATAAGAGCATCTGTTTAAATACCTTATGAATCAAGGCTCTGGACTGAATTTACGGTCATCTGCGTAGGGAGAGATTGGGGAGGCTTTAAAAAACAGCGGTCAAAATCGATTCCAACCCACAAATCTTGGATTTTTGGAGGAGCACACTCCTGTTTGGAGAACCCTGTCTAGAAATGTTCGGTGATTGACCCCATGCTCTGAGGTCAGCAAGGCACATAGCTGTGGGAAGTGATTGAAACCCAGCTGGAGACATTTCCATAAATATCTTTACAGCCTTGGACCTGCAGCATCATGGTAAAACCAGTGCCCAGCGCCGTCACCTGAATCTGCATGGAGAGAGGTGGGCATACTCCAGGGCCAGCGAGCCTTTATGGCTTCCATTGCAGAGTTCAACTGGATGTAAAACCCTCCCAGCAAAACTCCTGCCCTCAAAATATCTCCACTTCACCTCGGCTTGGAAGAGCTCCAGGACAGACCGATCAGCACAACACCACTCCTCCTGCCAATCTAACATGCTTCCAGCAAAAAAAAAAAACACACAAATCTGTCCATATACTCTTGGAAGTCCTTGGAAGGACTCCCTCGCTAGCATCAGAAGAGTTTATTCCCATGAAAAGGCACTTTTTTCACCTTACAAGAGAGAAGGTGGCTGCTGGCAAAGTCACCCTTTGGAAGCACAGAACTATCTTTGCAGATAAATAGCAGTTACAAGAGACCAGTGTCTTTGCAAGTTGGATTTGGATGTGCCATGCACATTTTGCACACCAGGAACTAGTGAACTTCACGTGCTATTTGTACCGAATTCTCATCGGTTGTAAAATATCACGTGTATGTAGCACAGTACATTCGGAAATGCCTTAATGAAGCACTAAGCATTTATTGAACTTCACTTACTTTAAATGCAGCTGGTAAAAGGTTTCCTTTATTGTCCAGCCCCAAAGGACAGTGGTGAAACCAAAATTTCCATGAATGTAAATTCCAGCTTCAGCTAATTTTGATGACAATGACTTCTCTTCTTTATGAGGTGCATAATGAGCCGGACCACAGTCTCGCCAAAAGCCATGACAAGCTCCAAGCATGCCCCAGTGGCTATCAGTGCTTTCTGTACCCAAGGTTTAAACAGAGACTGCCTCCAGCCAGTGTACATGAAGAACCGAGCTCGGCAATAGACAAATGACTCTTTTGTTTTACATTCTTTTTTAATTAGCCTCTTTTTAATGACCTGAGTTAATAAGTGTCAAAAGGTGCAAAACACAGCATGACTTCATTTTTAAAAGAGAGCATTTTCCTTTAATCTCATAAGTAAAGCAAGTGCCCTCTTTAAATATCAGCTTCAAATCCAGATATTATGTTGTAGGGTATAACAGTTTGCTGTGTACAGTGAATTCCCTATCTCCCGCTCAGACAGGTCAGTCTGCTCAAACCTGACCGTACAAACCCACCTGGTGATGATCATGCTCTCCATTTACCAGCACCTCTCTGAATTTAAATGCCATTTCAACTCTGGGTTGCTAAAGCATTGATTAAAAAAATATTTGAAAGCTTATCTGTTTCCTAAAGTTCTGACATCACGACTGAGACCTGGAGACAAAATTATTTTAAGAAGAGAAAAACCATCAACTGCTACTAAAAAGGAATAAAGGATCCTGCTGAGAGCAGTAGGATTCTTTTCTTAATTTGCCATGAATTTAGAAATAAGGCTACTTTACTTTCTGTACAGCTACATTTTCCCATGAGCGGCTCATCCCAAAGGAGGGGACAAAAGCCCTCCAGGTGCCTCATTCCTCCTGTTTTCCCAGAAATCTCCCCTCTGTCCTTTCTCCTACTATTTTTGTCTCCTCCAACTTGTTATTTTTAAAAGACATCCATATACAAAGATGAATTAACAGTTTGCTGGCAAAACTTAGCAAAAGCTGCACATTACTGGTAATTTTTTTTTGTGTTCAACACGTATTGAACTTAGACGGACCGAGGTTTTGCTGTGCAGGACGTTGCTCACCCCTGGCGAGTGGATGTGCCACTATTTGATGTCATGGCATGAGAAAGCCTTCCTTGCACCCCAAAAAACCCAACATCTCAGAGATCCAGGTTGCCACGGCGGGGTAGGCGCAGTAGTGGCATGTCCCCATGGGCATCGCTCCGTCCTAGCGCAGTCCCAGGCTTTTCTGTAACGGAGGCTACCAATCACACTGCATCCTGCCAAATTATATCTTGATTTTGTAATACAGAGCTAATTTCCACCAGAGATTACTAAGAGACTAGGAAAGTCATTTTCACCTCCAGCGGTAGATAGGCTGCAACCCCAAACTGAAAGCCTCTGAATTTGGGGGAGGCTCCAATGTGGACTTTAAACAGGGTTTGTGGCTCAGCCTCGAAACCAGGGACAGGATTTAAATCCCTGCTTCCCGGGGTGAAAACGCAGGAGACTAATTCACAGAGTCACTTGACTTCTTTATAATATTGATCTTTTCCTGCAGCTAACAAAGAGAAAATTGTCTAAATGCTACAGTACATCTACACAGAAACACAAAGATCATAAAATAACACAGGCACTTTACAACAATACCAGGGCTCTCTGCAGAGCCACCTCAACTTCTCCTCTCTACCAAGAAATGAGAGCTATAGTAATTTTTTCTGCAGATATATCGCCATATCATGTATAAATGTATGCTGAACTGCAATACAGAAACAAACACATTTGAAAATAATTAAAAACGCATCATGAAAGACTGAGTTTGTGTCTTTCGTTTTTTAAGACAATCACTTTTTTTGCCGTAGAGCTAAATATTCCTGACTTTACTGGGCCAGGGTCATTAAGCGAGAAGGTATACTACAATAATAAAATTATCAACAGAGCTTTTGACAAGCAGTCATGTGCTTGTAAATGAAATTTATTTAGGTGCCACTCAAAACATTGTAATTAAGAGGTACAGAATGTATTACCAGATGGTTCCTGTTTAGTATCTATTTCCTTTAGAGAGCAAGGTGATTAGAGAGAGCACTAACTTGTAACTGAGCACCAAACACCCCACAGGCCTGATCCACCGCCTGTTGGAGTCAATTAAAAACTCCACTTGACTTTCACGTCAGGAAAATCAGGTCCACCCACTATTTATTTCCACAAACACAATATTTGGGGCTTTTTATGTTCCTGTGAAACTTTCTTGCATTTTGGCAAATAATTAACACATATATCCGTGGGATGACATTGGCTGTTCAGAACAGTGACATATTTACTAATCTTAAATACATCTAATTAAGACCTTTAATCAGACTGTCCTACATTTAAATAATTAAAAGGTAGCACTAAGCAACAAAAAGCGCCTTTCAGTTTCAAGCACAACATAGAAGTGCAGATATCCCCTTGAACATCACTGATTCAAGGAAAAGAGACCTTTTATATACATGAAATAAATGCCATCAGCCAAAGTGAGACTTTGTTGTTCTGTTCTTTTCTACCCTTTTGCACATAATCTCCATTAATCATTATTTACTTCTATGATGTCACAAATATTTTGATTTTTAATTCACAGTACTGGGATTTCCAAAATGATCTTAAATACTTTTGGAGAAAAATGTTAAGCATACACTGGGAAAACAAATCATTTTTAAGCAGAAAATATTTTCCAATGGAAAATAGAAAAACCTTTTCAGCAAAACAATTTATTTCATTGCTGTTAACTGGAGGAGATCATTCAGTCCCTTGCTAGTCTGAGTAATCCTACTGAAGCCCCTTGCACTTCTCATGTAAACAAAAATTGAAAATTTAGTTCAAAAACAAGCCCAGCCTTGCAAGGTGCTTATGATACCCATCAGCCTCATGCTTAACTCAAGACGTTCAAAGAGCGCTATGCTTACTTCAGTGAAATTACTGAGATGTTTGAAGTTAAGCGCATATTTGAATACATTGCACTGCCAGGCCCTGCACTTTTCTAATGGAGACAACATGTTTTCCTCTAGTTACAAAGAGAACGGTATCAGAGTGACATCCTCATGTCTTCTGCCGTCTCTATAGACGCCTGTACAGAACCGTGCACACTCTGAAACCTCGCAGCACATTTCTGCAGCTGGATAACATGATTTCCGTGCAATCTACTTTTACTGAGTTATTTTTCTCAGAATGTCACCCTTGAAAGGTAAATATTAGTGTAAGGATTGGAAGTTCCCTCCTATATGCAATGTCTCTGAAGGCATTAAGAAAAACTAGGGGGTGGTGGTTCCTACAGCACACCCTTGGCCTTCGGGGAGCTGGGTGCTGCATCCTGGCACCCACAATGGGGAGCTCCCTGGCACCCTCCAGCCACACACCGCACACCATGTACTGTACCTCACTGTGTATAGCACAAAAACAGGTACGCGGGAGGCATGCACCGCTGCAGCATGCCTGCATGCAAGGGGAGCTGCAAAACCAAGAGCTGCTCGTGGTCCGTACCCATCGCAGCCATACCATACCTGACGGCTCTCAGCTCCTCTTCCCTCCGGCAAACCAGAGTGTTTGCCGACACAAGGTTTCATGGCTCGAGACTGCTGGTTCTAGCCTGCGGTTTGCAAATAAAAATGGGAGTTAGATTTGAAAACTGGTTTGAATTCCTTAAATTGATGTTGATTTAGGAAAAAACATTCATGTCTTCTTTTTAAAAACAGCTAAAAAGAAAGACCTAAGCCTTTAGCATAAGTGTGCACCTACTACCTGAAGACAAATTTTTGCCCCTCTTAAAAACTCATCTTCAAAAATATGATAAACTGTGTTTTACAATGATTCTTCAGCAAGAAATACGGATGACCTTTTCCCACTCACGCTCCCATCGCACAGACTCAGCATGTCCCACAGCAGCGGGTCAGTGAGGTTGGTCTCCAGCTCAGTTCCCAGTTTCTGCAAGCGGAGCTGGAGAGCAGCAGTGGGGCCGCAGAGCTGCCCTCCTCACTCGTGGGCACACCAGCTCTTCCCAAAAAGCTAACACTGCTTAGCGTTCCATTCAGAGGAAAACATTGTATTTGTTAGATGCAATAGTACAAGTAATGGAAAAAATATATAGGTGCGTTTGTATATATACAGAGAGAGAGGTAACCTGCGGTCTTAATTACTTTAAACCATGAACTAGGTCATGCAGAACACATTTTTTAATTCTACGCATGCACTTAAACTTAGATAAAATATAGTAGTTTGGGGAGAATCTGTCCCGTGCAGTGTTTTGAGTCCCAGCAAGTTTCAATTAGTTGTCCTCATTCCATCAAACTAAATTTAGTCCAGGCATACCAGTAGTGAGTTGTAAACTCTTCTTTTTCATCAAATGAACCACATCATGTAATAACTTCTTTTTTCTTTTAGAGAAACAGAATTGTCCTAGGAATTTAAATTTTCCAAAGGCAGTTTTGATCTAGACTAGATTCCCTATTTATTTGTCAGAATAATAACAGGAGTCCTGGTCTGTACCATGCATAGAAATCACAGAATTTTATGATACAACACACAGGTCAGGACAAGTTAGGAAACTACCCACGAGGTGAATCACAATCAAATATTTTATATATTCAGGGATCATTTTTAAGTTTTACCAGTCCACTATCATACCAGAATGCATTTATAATTAACAAATGTCAATAATGTGGATAGCTTTCAATACCTTCCCCATACCGAATAGAAAGCAAAGGATTGCTTTTCTCCACATCAAACAATACCAAAAGCATTTAAAACAGTTTTTTCTTAAGCTGCGCAAACTTTAATTTCAAACCAAATGATCCTCTCTGTATGCCAAGCACTTTTTTCCCTCTGACACATTTTAATGACAATAATTTTGTAAATTGTCAATACATAATCATATCAGCTCGTGCCTGCTTTTCAATCGGCACCTCCAGCTTGCATTAATTAAACAGCCTGCCTGACACCGTATCATCTTCGTAAACAAACGAAGTGAGATTTTCAGAAGCCGCGGTGTGAACTCTTTTCTGAAAATCGGTTATTAAGCTGCAGGTTTCTGTTTCATGTGCCTGCCTTTCACTTTAAAGCAAGCAGCAGCCACTGAGAACACAATAATGAAAGAGGTCATGGAGCACCAGTTGTGCATGAAAGATGCGAAAATTTACTGCAAATGAGACAAGAGCAGTAAATTCATTTTTATTCAAATTACTGTCATCATACATTACCACTTCTCCTGTAAACATTGTGCTTCAGACAGTGTGACAGCATATTATTATTTGCGAGATTATACTATTATTAAGCTATTAACATGTCACCTCCTGCTTGAAACAATGACTCAGCTTGGTACTGCATAATAGGACAAGTTAGGGAGACAAGGCGAGGTGACAGAGAGGTTAGTTGTAAGAAGGGAGGCCATCCATAGAGTGACAGCTGGCACTTAAAGGCTAACATTTATTCAAAAGAACCCACATAATGAGGATGCGATTCGCTTTTATTTACATACTGTACCCACCCACTTTCCATAAACTAATTCTTTTTCTTTCTGTCCATGCAAGACGCCCCTCTGTTCCCATAACGAGTACTGAGGAGTCACTTTCCCCCCAAGCCGAAACGAGTCGGTGAGTAAAGCTATTGGCACGGCAGATGACCAGCATCACGCAAGGTCGATGGCCGCGGCTCACGCGGGGAGATCGACAGCACTTGCACCGCCCTGCCACCCTCTCCCTTACTTCCAGCGGGGATGCTATAAGTTGTCCCACAGGTATTACCGCCAGCTCCCCGAGAGGTTGCCAACGATTAAAGTTGCATTGTTTAAAGTCTTCAAAGGCTTCCAGTGCAAAGTTGCAGTATAAAGTTGCTGTGATACACGGACCGTTTACCGTCTCATGCTGCAGTTGCCGTCGATGCCAGCCCAGCAGTAGAGCTGTGCTCCTCCACCACTCCCCGCAGCAATTCCTCGGTTTTTCCTTGAGTTTTGTGGGGGTTTGGCAACCCTGTGTCTCCCGCGCAGGGCTGCACCAGCCCTTTATATGTTCAAAGTGCTTCTTTTGCAGCCCTAAATGAAAGATCAAATACCTCACCTTATGTTCTGCTTTATTTCCCTTCCGCTTGGATTTGCCCTCCTTTCCTGACCTGTTCTTGATGAAGTTGAAACCTGTTTATGTAAATATTCTTTTTTCAAGCCTTTGCAGCAATCTTGGGGGAAAAAAGTGTCATTTTGTGAAACCAAGTAAACACCAAGCTTTGTTCTAAATTAGTTGGGGAAGTGCCTCGTGAAGTAGAACAAACAGAGAGAGACATCAGCGAGTTACTAATGATCCCCTGTCAGGCTAACGGAGAAGCTGCAGACGTACAAGTTTTTAAAGCCTCCAAGGTTCGGGTTCCCACGTGTGGGATGCAATGAAAGCCACGATGCGAATGACGCTTCCTAGGCACAGCCCTCACAAGTGTCGTTTCGGAGCTATCGCAGGCTGAAGGAAGGCAACTTTGATGTCTTGAAAGCTCAGGCAATAGGTACTGGTCTGTTAGTTTTATCCTTAACCGACTAAGTGACTTAGAAATATAGATATGCAAATGTCCACAAGATGTCGATTTTAAATTTCTCAAAATTACTAAGGTGGTGATATTTGCTGAAATCACTGCTGGGTACCTACATAATAAATCATACCTGCTTACCAAGAGTGGAGACTTCCCCTTTTCCCCTTCCTCTATGCTATTTTCTCTGGTTTTTATGTCTTTTCTGGTTCTAATCTATTTCTACTGCGTACAGAGTAAGATAGAGAGAGGTGGCATCACATCAGGGCAGAGGTCTCACATACCTCCTCTTCCTGAACAGAGTAAATCTTCCTCTTACATTGCCTTGTGCCCCTCGTTCTCTGAATTCTTCTACAGCACACCAGCACTATTGAAATCACTCCAAAACCTCTTTCATTGGTAAAATACGAGCTCAAATCCTGCCCCTGTTATTATGAGGTGCCCTCCCACAGTGCAGAGCTGCAGCGGCTGAGCCCAGGAGCTCCCCATCCTTGGAAATTGCAGGGATTAAAGCCATAATAATAAAAGTAACCTAAAATGGAAGTTTAGACAATCTGAGGTCGGTGTGCCTCACTACTGCCTATTTCCAACGCGTTTCCATTAAACCAGACTAGATGAGGCTGTTTGGGTCTTCCCATCCGGGCCCTTTCTATTGCAGACAACATGTCCTCTAATCCCCTGTCATCAGGCTCCGCTTTAAAAGCCGTTAGTGGTTTTTCACGTCATTACCCACATATGGAGTGTGCTCCACAGCCTCACTGCTTTGATATCAGAAACCTTCTCCGAAATCTCTAGCCTCCGTGTAGGTGCAGGTAGCTGGTGCCTATATACTGTGGAGCCAACATTATCCCAGAGCCCATTTTTCCCTCTCACTTCAGCGCAATAATCATGTAATTTAGCATCAGTAGTCTACAATTTCACCTCTCAGTTCTCATAATCAAGAGGTTTTCTTTTAGGAAATATGCATTTATTTGCCAACACAGTTTTCCCTTTGGTAACGTCACCCTCATCCATCAGTTAGTTTTTTCAGTCTGCCTCGACATGCTTTGTCTTTCTTTGCCATGGACTATTCTGAACTGTCAGGATCTCCTGACCCTGCTAGTGAAAACGTCCTCGCTCCCACAGATCAGCTCTCCTGGCTCCTTCATGGACATGTCCTGGTCAGCAATTACTACATTTTATCGCACAAGCAGGACTGGTATTGACCTGCTTGTTATTTTAGGAGAATAAAGCACTCTGCAAGGTCATTCACAGAATTCAAAACAGTCCAGCCAAGTTGGAAGCAAGAGGCTTTGTGCTGTTGCTTCATTGCCCTTCGTTATTACCTATTTTTTTTGGAGTCATTTGCCATTCATGGGTACCGTCCTTGTCCACTTACCGTCTCAGGTTCATTAAAACAAAAAATCAGACTTGAGACCCTTAGGCTTGGCTCCTAAACTGTAATGAGATCCGTAGATGGAAACTATTCTCAATTTGCTGAATGTGTACAAAATAGCACTACCTTATCCCGCTACTTACTCCCGTAGCTAAATAAGAGCTCAGGGGGCTGACTTGTGGTCTCAGTTTTTAAAATCTCAACTATAAGAGATGCACAGACCTCTGCTTCCCATCAACATGAATAAAGTTGGACAAAACTCAGAATGAGAAGGAGTTTCTGTGGTTTTTAATCTGGCCAGTAATCACTGCTCTTAGGCAACACAGCCCAGTGCACTAACAAAAGATCAGCACAGGAACCATTAAACACTGAATTTTCCCAGTGCACTGCAAATGCGCATGTAAACACGGAGTAACCTTAGGCTTAATCAGGGTTCAAAACACAGTTAAGCACCTCTTAAAACACTTTTTTTGTTTACACTGCTGCAGCTTAGGCTTGCATTTCCTTGCATGATATCAGCCACATTTACAGTCTTAATTTTTAACCAGGACTGAACAAGAGTACAAAAATTGCTCTTAAATAGAAATCAGTGATCTTCTAAGGACACACAAAAGTCACAAGGGAAAATGTGGGAAAAAAAACCTTACAATTATAAAACCAGTGCAAAAACTAAAACTGTTCTGCATTTCCCCAAGCATAGACATAGATTATTTAGGCTGCAAGAGCAGTATGATCTTGTGTTCTTCACACTTTCATCATAACGGCTAACAGCAATGGGTGTTCCCACACTTAATAATACTGTGCTGCAAATGTGTCCCGCGTTGTCCAAACACAAAATATGTTCAAATCTAACAGCAATAAGAAAAAAAAATAATAATGCAGGTAGCAGCTCAGGTGCAGACAGTGCGCACATATCAGCAGTGTGCCAGCCAACAAAGGAATGGTCATTTGGGCGGTGATGACAAATATTTGATCTGATTTATCAAAGAGGTAGACAGTTTGACAAGACCAAATCAAACCAATCTGCAATCTCCCCTCCCCACGCACAGACATGTATGTATTTATATACAGAGAAACCACACGGGGCATTTCTTCATATAGTCAAAGCAATGACGGTAAGGCTTTTTTATGTTTATTTTTTTATACGCACATCCTCCAAACCCTCTTATCCATAAAAAAATCTAGCTGCTCTCTTACAGAGAGGTGACGGTGGAAACGCAGGAGGAGCTACGCGAGGCGGCTTTTCCTGCTCCCTCTCTGGCAATCACACCGATCCTACTCCTCAGGACCGTGAAGCCTGTTAAAAGCTGCTGAAGGGGAGTCACCAAACCCACCGCCGCCTGCTCTGACAGGGGGATCTCATGTGTTCGCCGCTGATTAGACTACATTATTTCTATTATCCTATTGGGCTTCACACTAGGAATAGAGGCACTTGCCCTTATTTGAAACTAGCAGACACCAGGAGAATTTGCTGATTGCTAATGAGAAAGCTAAGGTTTTGTTGATATCATCTGGGACGTTCTTGCTGTGGTCTGCTATTAAGATCTGGAGCTCTACATAACACACCATATTAAGCAGGCAGTGACTTTATTATGGGATCAGTATAACTTTTCATGTCTGGTGTACTCCTAAAGCCTAGGCTAAAACACCTTTTTCCAGAATATGAAACATAATATCTTGGTGCTAGCTGCATTATTTAAAAAGGGGCAATGTGGTTCATAACTTTACATTTATTGCATACTTTTAAGCCACTTGACCCATATAAATATTACTATAGAGTTGCCCTCAGTTATTAAATTCTTATTGCTTATAAAAAGGGCAGCAGGAAGTATATAATCTATAGACTAAGGTGTGCCTTTTTTAAGGGGGAGAGGGAAGAATAAAAAAGGAGGAAGGCTGGAAACAAATGTGTTTTGATCCTGTCCATAGCCTTGAAGTTAATACTTTTTCTGGCTTAAAGCAAAAGTCTGTTTATTTAAACTTCCAGAATTAGGTACTAGCATAGCAAGTAGGTCCCTACCTTCTTGAAGTCGAACTGGAAACCCCACCTCTTAAAAGAAATTGTTTGCAGAAACTTGTCAGTCTTTATTACAGTCAAGGCCAGGTAAAAACGGGACACGAGTATTTGCTGCGTGGTCCAACGCAACCCCTCCTCCGGTCTGCAAGCCCACCGCTGCACACTCGCACCCCCGGACTCTGTTTTGCACGCCCATGCATGCTCGCACACGTATGCCTGGATGACAGGGAGGACAACACATTAACATAGGTAATTTCACTTCAGAGTTGCTTGGGGCAGAACCTCTAGACCTAGAGGTTACTGCTGTCAAAGTAGGACCTTTTTCTTCCTGTCACTTCTTTCAGAGATGAAGGGAAAGATTTCCCTTAGCCTACAGCATTTAGTGTGCAAACGCTCCACCACAACATTTTGAAACTATAGAAATCATGAAACCAGCCTGTGACCTTCCATTTCAGTGACAGTACAGGAATCCCTTGAGCAGCGGAGGCATCCTCTGATATTTGGAAAAGTGTCATGTTTTCTTTACAGAGAAAACTGTCATATTGTTGTTGGCATAAAATACAACACTTCCTGGAGTTGTGATTTCCTTGTTTGCTACAAAATGTCACCTGGGCAACTGACATGTTTTTGTTTTGCTTAGAGCAACTTCCCACTTATGATATTCAAATCGAGTTGGTATTGATACCTTAAGCTGTGCTGAAAGGAGCGGCAATTACAGACATCTGAAATTCCTCAACAAAAAGGCAGTTTAGCTAAAAGACGCGGACCCTCACAACAATGGCAATCCGGCTGCAAGTTAAACACAGCCCTTATATAATTTGCAACCTATTGATGTGCTACACAGTAATTCTCCAGCAGGAAAAAGTCTCGGGAAGAAGCAGGCTCAGATAAATGAGATGCTTCCCCAAAATAAGCAACTGAGTGTTCATTGGAAAAAAAAAAAAAAAAAGAAAAAGAAAAAAAAGGAAAACCAAAATGCTCAGCCTGAAGCAATAAGTAGAGCTGGCTAGAAAAGTACGGGGCTTTTAAATCATCCCTACGCTTACATCTTAAAGTACAAAAGCATTTTAATCTTGGCTAACATAGTCTTAATATAGCATTGCTTTTTTGGGGGACAACTTTAACCTTTGAGTCAGTAGGATTGCTTTGCCTTAAATACCAGAGTTCTTTTTTGACATTAAATAAATTAGCAAGAGTTAGTATTTATAATTTTGAATACTGCAAGTAGTAACTTTGACTGAAATTAAGGATGTTGAGAGATGGCACTTCGTTTTGTGCAGCTAAAGAGCTGAAGGGAGGAAAATTATATTTACATTTTAAAAAACTCCAAATAGTTTCAAACCAAGAGAAATTTAACTCTTTAATTACACAATGCTGTCATAGTTAAGAAAGTTAAATCACAAGCTTAAATCATGCAATCTGAAGCAGCAGATGATCTTCAAATTATGTTTCACAAAAGGAGCAGAATGGGTGCTGGAATACTCGAGGCTTATTTAAAATTTTCTGTGAGGCTTCTTTGCTAAAGATGTCTCAATGAAAAATAAAGAAAAAAATTGTTCACCTTTGATCTGGGCAGAGGAAAGAGGGCTGTGTTTATTGCTTTCCCGTAAGTAGTTAATGATACCAGTTTTGACGTGTGGGTGTAAAATATAAACAAACTTAAGTACACAGATGGATATCTGTATGTCTAGATATGTTTATCTCTAAGTATTACAGAGATTTTCTCTGTATGAGCTCTGGGTGAAGCTACACAGATGCAGAAACAGAATAATTACTTCTCAACAGAAACAAACAAAAAAAAATTCCTTTTTAAGGCAAAGAGAGCCTATTGTGTTTGAAGTTGTAATAGGAAAAGAAAAAAAAATCCTAAAATTATATCCATTTAGCAGATACCCTGCCTCATTTAGGAACTCTGTCTTTTAAATGAACAAGCAATTTTTTTGACAGATTTACATGTTTTGTAAAATATGTCAAACAAACTAAAGAGAAGGTCTCCTAATTACTCATCAAACAGACTCCAGTCAGCAGGGAATGCAGCTGGAGTGATATGTTGCACTAATGTTAGGGCAGACCCGAAATATTTCCTCCTGGAAAATAACAAGAGCAGCAGCATCGGCAGCAGCAACACCCCGCTCAGCAGTGCCTGCGGGCTCGATCCTGCCAGGACGGTCGCGTGTGCTGGGCACTGAGCACATGAGCAGCCCAGGCATCACTGGGAGGTCAGCTGGGGGCTTAAATTGAACCATACACATCAGCCTTTTGTCGAAGAAGCAATGTTACACGTCTTTTTGCAATGTACGGGACGTTAAAGCAGTGCTATTTAGTATGCAAGTGATGAACAAAGTTTCATGTTCACACAGGGTCCTTTTTTCTTTCCTTCTTTTAATAAGTATCTACGGCAGCAAGATTTCCACGGAAGGCTAATTAGAAAATATGCAGAACTGCTTCCTGTTTTTAATTTGGAATTATATTAGAGACCATTTGGTAGGAACAGGAGAAAAGTCACCATTAGGCATATTAATGACTGTCTCTTTTAACAAAGCTGCTCGCTTCTCTCGTCATTGGAATTCATTTGAAAATAAGAATACTGCCGAATTAGTGGCCTTCCTTTCACATGCAGTACGATGTTACCTGATATTATTTATATTCAGACTTTGCTTGCACGGTAATCATAGTGAAATTCCTTATTCCCGCATAATTGTTATAACGCAGGGCCCACTTACCCTGCTTTCCCTCTTCAGCCAAAACTGACTCACTTCAAATGGGAATTTTTTCTAGGCAACAGCTCTGGCATAGGGCTCACAGTTTGTAACTCTTCATGTCTCCCCTAAAGGGAGCAAGCGATGTTTGGCATTTCCCCAGTGCAAGGCATTTTTCAAGGTATATTTAAGACGTGTGTGTCGTACCACGGAGTATACGCTGCAGAGTTAAGACAGTGCGTAAAGGTTTGTGAAAATCCACAGCCTAAACTGCTCGGACCCTCACCGACTGTCAGCCTCGCTCCTCTGGCAATTATTAAATTTGGGGAGCTCAGATTGCCAGTCTGGCATAACTATTACATTGAATAATTATTCTGATGTGCACCCCAATAGCTGTGAACAGAATCAGGCCAATAATTTCACTGTAGCCAAGAGCAGAATTGGACCCGTAATTGCCATTCTCTTCTGATTTATTCTGTAATTCATATTTTCAACAATATGCAATCCATTAGCAGTACAGAAAAACATGTAATAACTGCTTGGGTGGACAGGATTCTTGGGTTGCTCTCAGACAGATGGCTTTTTTTGTGATTCCCCCCCCCCACACACACACACACACAGAGTTTACTTTCTGTATTACTAGAACTGCTTTAGTACTTCTATAGGATTTTTAAGACAAATCGAAGGATTATTGGTCACGTTCCTTGAAATTCATCATGAAGCGGTGCCGGCTTTGACTGTAGCTCGTTATTTGTTGCACCTCTCTAAAGTGGAATATGTTCAGGACATGCACCCTTCAAAGGTTTGCAAAGAGGAAAACAGCCTCAGCAGAATCTGCCTTCGCGTCAGCTCCAGTAGGGTCCTTAAATAACTTCTCTCCAACATGGCAATATTTCAATATTCCGCTAAAAGATCCTTGTTAACAGGAGGGACCCCAGATCTCATAACTGGGTTTTTATTACAAATCCCAGGGATGTTTGTTCTATAGATACAAAGAAAAACTTCTGCTGTCTTGACTTTTTTAAAGTTAAAAGTTTAAGGGGTTGTGTTTTTTAAACGATGTATATTTGCTAAATGCAATTACCTACCTTCTACTAGCGGAACTTTATTTTCTTCCTTTATAGTAATATATAGATCTGAAATTCCAAGGGTTTCTGGTGCTTTTCAGCTGTCACCTCAAGTCAAAATCATGGAGTTCAGCTATAAAAAAAATTATATATAATAAATTTAACTTGACCTAACTGGAGGTTTTTAAAGCAAGCGGGTATTTTTGAGATTAAAAAAAAAAAAATAATTACTATGACTGTATTATCCACACATCTCCTCGCTTCTATTTATACCACAGAAAAACCTCTTCTCCAAAATGTGGTCTGAAGTTCAGCCCCTGCTTATATCTGTGACAGAGAATACACTTTATAAAACACAAAAGACACGTTGCAACGCTTTAGGTCATAAACTGAGACCACGTAATCTGATATACAATACCACCTATACGTCCACACACATCCATAGGTATTGTTCGATTGCGGAGGGACCCCCCCCATTTTAGCA
>NW_009626010.1:59105-84505 GCF_000690535.1 Cariama cristata | reverse complement strand
AGCGCGGCCCTTCGGCCCACGTTACGGATCAGCCCCTACTTAGCGCTTTACCGGGCTATTTTACACACCCAAGTAAACTTTCATACTCTGGTTCAAATTTAATCAATTTTTTTTGTTTTGCAGCCTTTTGTAGATTGAGTCTTTTGTTAAGAAAGGACGTCTTGTTTCCAAAACACGCCAGAAGTAATCGCTGGCATCAGAGTGCCACCAAAAGGCAGGAGAAGAAATCAGCAGCCAGGCACTGACCTTTGCAGAGACAGCTAAGGTTATGCACATAACATTTGCTTGTTTACTTTGCAAAATAAGCAATGAGTTGGAAACTCCTAGCTTAGCAAGCGTCTCGCTACACCTGAAAAGCAACACTGGCAACAACAGCAAAACCCCATGGTTGTTCTTGGGTTTGCGGTTGTTGTGCACGGAGGCTGTTATCTGCTCTGCTCTATATCTATCGTGATGCAACTTTAATAACGTTAGCCAAGACTGCTCAGAAAATCACAGCTGTAGCTGGAGGCAAAAGGAAAAAAAAAAAAAATAAAAAAGGAAAGAAAGAAAGAGGGGGGGGGGAAAAAGCTGAAATGAGGTGCTTCTCCCAAGTCTCACCTAGTGAGCTGAGTATTGGCTTATGCGTGAGAATAAGCAAACGAATCGATCGCTGCAGTAGGTTGATGGCTACTGGTCGTTTTGATGGATATGACGGTAAAAAAAAAGTCCAGATTGGTTCACAGTGGACCTCAAACCATGTCAGCTAAAACCAAAGAGACAAAAAAGTGACAGCTGCGGAGAGTACACTGCAGGCAGTCAATGGTTCCTGTGATTTATTGTTCCATCTGCCTTGCCGCTGTGAGGACAAGTTCCCCCTGATTTGGTTAAAATGAAAAGGACCTCAGAGAGCACAACGTGTTTTTTGAAAATGTGCAGAAACTATTTTTTTATTTCTTGATTTATGTGCCTTTCCCCCTCCATAATGTTTGCACCAATTGTTACCCAATAATGCTTACTGAAAAATGTGAAGCTTCCCAACTACTAAGAAATCCTCCAGATTGCCCCCACCCCTCCACCCCACCATGGAAAGAGGCGGGGGGGGGGGGGAAACAAACACCAAAAAAAATACCCATATAAATAACCCACGCTGTCAAACACAACCCAGAAAACTAGTTTGTCTATTTTTTAACCTTCCTGCTTTCCAATTAACAGCCGCGTTTTGGAGCCTGTGAAGCTGCCAGGCTGCGAGGCGGTTAAAAGCTGGGCTCGGCAATGGGTGGTGTGTAGCCATTTAATATATTAGAGAGTTCAAACCCGGATTATAAATTTGCCTGAGCCACCCAAGTGCTATGGCCAACAGTTTTCGATTAGCGGAGGGTATTGCCGGAGCTCAGCCTCGCCACTTGGGTGGAGGGGACGGAGCCTTTGCCGTGTTTACACATCAACTTTTTTGCCGTTTCTGACTTGAAAAGGAACATTTCCTTCATGCGGCTGATACAGCTTATTACCCCATTAAAGAGAAGCACCACACGACACTTCTGTCAGGGTAACACCGAGGCCTAATCAACACTTGGAGGTGTAACACAACACAAATAATCTCACTCCTCAGGGAAGCCTGAGTAGCAGCCTGAGAAACGCTCGGGCTTTTCCCCAGGAGGATTCAAGTATGCCATAGCAGAAATATGGTTAATGTTTTAATACATTTATGGAGCATAAATCATAAATGAAGCATTAAGCATCCGGTGCTCTCTCAAAAGTTTTAACAAATACAGGCGAATTGAATGAACGTGGTAGAGCGAGGTATTGATAATTTTCCGTGTGAATCACACAGTGGGAAGAAATGGATGCAGGGCCTCCGAGACCCGTCGCGTCCTCGCATACATTATAATTCCCCACTTAACGCCGCACAAACCGGTAACCCACAAGAAGTGAAGAGAAGGCTTTTCCTCTCCCCCTCCAATAAATGTTTCATGCAGATCAGCAAATTTTCAGCAAATTTCCCATGGAAAGGCCGGCCGGGGCCTGTGGTGCACGGTGAGGCGCGGGGTCCCCGGCGGCCTGACCCCGGCAGCAGCCGCTTCCTGGCTCCAGGTTTCCTTCGGCCTCGCAGGTCCAGTCTGGTGTCAAAAGCTGGCCTTGTCTCCTGTCTCAGGATGTTGGTTTTACCTCTCAAGTGTTTCCTGAATTTGCAAAAATTCTTGGGGTTTGGGGTTTTTGTTTTGTTTTGTTTTGTTTTGTTTCTGGCAGTTGTCTGCAAGCGGCTTAACGTTCAAAAGCCCATTTACTTTTTTTAGGGAGGGAGAAGGGGGAGGGGGGACGAAAGAAATACCAAAATGAAAAAAAAGTATAGGGAAAAAAAAGTATAGGAAAAGAAAAAGAAAAGGAAAAGAAAAGCAAGAGAAAACAAGACGGAAAGAAAGAGAGAGAGAAAGAAAAAAATTTCTTAGTCGCTACTGTTGAGCAGGGGGTTTTCTCCCGGGACCAGTTCTACTTTTGGAACATGTTATTGTCAGGCAGAGGTCAACATCTTTTACCTCTTTTTTCCATTATTCAAAATAAGTATTGATGTTATGTTTTAGCTATTTAAAAGCCAGCTGCCTTGCTCATTTCAGATATTTTTCCTGGTATTATTGTATGTGGTAATAGCTGGCCTGTGTATCGTCTTTCACAAAATCTAGCCTTTCAGGGTCTCAGTCTTCAAATGATATCAATCAAAATTTATGCAATTCAAAATCCATATGTATAGAGTCCCAGTTCACCTCATTTAATGATAATAGTAAACCACATGTTGTGTACATGTCTGAAACACTTTTCTAGTTCTTGACTGTATTAACCCTAGGGGCACTATGTTTTTGTACAGCTTGCCCAACTGAGCAGCATAATATATTGATTAATACTTGGCAACAACTGCATTCTTGAATAATAAAACCATGAACAAGGTAAACGTGTACTAATAAAACAAGAAGAGTGTCAATATCATTTGGGGCTGTATGTTAATAAAAGATGCTATAGAACAGGCGAGCCCCCATGCCCACAATTAACAAAGCACGGCGCCTAAAGCTGGTCCCTTTTCCAGCCCTGCCTGATGTTGTTATTCGAGAGCCTCCTCACCTACCTGAGCATCCGTGCAGTGGCCACAACAAATGCTCCATATTTATGGGGGTCACATCCAGCGCACAGGAAAAAGTTAGGCATTTCTGCAAAAGGCAAATTAAAATTAGCAATATTTCATCGTTACCTCGATTCTTCCTGGGCAGAGCCTGGTGCAGGTATCAGTGGCAAAGCCTGGGAACAGTTACTGATTTTACAATAGAATTTCCTTCTGACAGACTGCATTATTTACTTAAGGTTTAATACACAGTTAGAAATAAGATTTGCTTTCATGGAAAAACACTAAAACATTTGGCAAAGGAAGAGCCGAATGTTTTCCTTAATTTGTTTTGGCGTCTCTGAAAAATAGATCCCATTACGCTCACGTTTGCATTCCAGAAACATAACAACGAACGATAATTTTACAAAAAATCAAGATGTAATTAAAAATAGTGTGATACGATAAGCAGCGAGCGAAAGCAGAAGAATGAGAAGAGACATGCTGGAAAGCATCGCTTTCAGCACTGGGGATGACTGAGGAGGAAAAAAAGCAAAGGACACCAGCTGAAAAGCTATTGCCAGAGCTTATTTATTTATTTTGGGGCTGAGGGGGGAGGCAGCGGAGGAGGGAAGGACTTCAAAGTAAAAATTGTTTAGCAAACAGTTAAAATAGTTTCATGCCTTTTTTTTTTTTAAAGGAAGACAATATTTAAACACAGGTTCATATTCATATTTCAGTCATTTGCCTTTTGTATGAAAACAAATATTGAGAAATTAAACACAATTACGTTTTGAATAACTGGAGCTGGTTCCTAAAACCGCAAGGTAGAGCAGCAAGATTGCATCTGTGTCTTCCCTCAATGCCATCCACATGAGTCACAGCGAGGCAGGAAAGCTGTTGACAAATTAATACTTTAAGAAAATAAACTATGGTCATGTTGAACATAGAGCAACTTTATCCTGATTAATTTGTGTTGGAGTCGCTCCAGCCCCCTCTACAAAGCCGCGCAGTTTGTACAAATGTAATTTCCTAATATTTACATGAGGAAAGCCTCAGCCGTTAAGCTTTGCCTCCAGTGTGAGTTTTGTGGTTAGTAAAAAGACAATAAAAATACAGAGAGGTAATTGTAAGCACATTTGGAAAAAAAAAAAAAAAAAAGGGGGGGGGGGAAACTTGCTTTTCTCCACTCCTCCTTGCAGAGCCCTATAAAAGTGTGCTGTGCTGCAGCGTGCTCGCAGGGACCGCTGTGCCAGCCGGCACCCGGCAAAGGTTTCAGTAATGCAATACCTAACGCTTAATACCGGCTGTACCGCTGCGACCCAACCCACCACCACACCAACCTTCCCAGGGCTGGCGCTACCTGCCAGCGCCCGCGTTCTCTAAAAGCTGGTATAAATTCCGATTAGGCTGCCTAATCACACGGTCTCTGTCATTTTATGTCTTTATTTAAATAGAACGTCAGGCAGTCGTACAATTGTCTAATTTAATAAATACGGGGAGGAAAAATGCAGTTATAATGTGTTGCTTTGTTTGAAGAATATTAAAAATAACCTTTAGTTTTAATGAGATTTTTTCCCCCCATCAGTTTACACAATTTTCCAGATGCAAAATGAGCTTTTGGCTGTAAAATATTTTATCACATTGTCTTACACAATAAAGATTAGATGTTTTCGCTCTCTCTCAACTCCACCGCAATTATTTTTTAGTGTTTGCAAATCATAATATCATTTAAAAACCATATTTTATACCTCATCTAAAATACTTTTATAGCAGTGTGATGAAAAAAACCCAACACAACATCTATTTAACTACTCTTTTTAAGTGGCTGTAATATGCTTTGGTATAATTTCCCAGAAAAAGGCACATCTAAAAAAGCTTAGCTGTTCTTGAAAACAAATCTCCCAAGAAGCATCTTTGCAAAAAATCCCCAGAATTTAATTCCCCTGGCTGAAGAGCCCAGAGAGCCTGAATATAAAAATAGTAGCCCTGTCATTTCACATTCATTAAGTGTGAAACTCAGAAATTAATAATGTAAAAATATGCTTTTTAATTAGTCTTACATTCTGCCCAATGTACTTAAATGGGATCAGCAGCTCCCTAATGATTTTTTTCTTAATAAAGTATTAGCCTGTGATGCACTGGGGTTGACAGGTATGATAAACTGGAAAGTACTTTTGGAGGCGTATGAATGATACCAAAATAGTACTCTCCCATTTAAATGTAATTAACATCAGGGAGCAATATTACATGAGGAGCAGCCTGCAAGATTTTTATTTCAGGGTATTTTTTTTTTCATTTCTTGTTTTATGAGTAGTTTGATGATTGCAGCAGTGATTTTATAATTTAATTACCTTTGTTGAAAGCTAAGCTTTTGCTAATAGCAGGTCAACAGGATCATAAAGCAGCCTTCAAAAATATTAAAAAGGAGGTAAATCCCCTTAGCTAACCTACAGAATAAGAATGCGGGTGCGCAAGTGTGTACGCAATGCATTTTATAGATGTATGTATATACAGGCTGTACGCCTGCTCCTCTGTTATTTGTTTACTGTGCTATTTCAAATCAGTATTTACTCTCTAAAGGGACTTATTATACATTAATCATATGAAAAAAAAAAGAAAAAAAAAAAGAGAAAAAAAGGAGAAAAATAAAAAATGGCGGGTGGGGGAGAGAGGAAGAGAAAAAAAAAGTTGCGGAGAAACCCCTCTGACACACCATGGATTTTGCCAGAACCAAAAGGGCTGGAGCCTGAAGCTTTGGACCAGCAAAGACCGCTCCGGCATCCAGCACCTGGCCGCCTGCCGCGGCCACTCTGCCTCCACCGCCCCTTCCGCAAACACTTTGTGCTTCTAAATTTCTAAAGCAGCCGATTTTAAAACAGCAGATAAAAGATCACTGTTGACCTGCACTGCTTGCGCAAGAGTATTCCCTAACTTATTTATATGCCAAATGTCACTTGTGTTTACCTAAGAATTTCTTCTCATATCTCGAAGTCACAGCACTCCCTGAAGATGCACTTGCTATAGGGTAAACAATGAGGGAGGAGGGTAAAGTTCCCGGTCCCCTCCTCCCAAAACAGGAGGCTTCTCCATGTGCGTCACCTTCCTGAGCGCACACCATCATTTCTGTATGTTTCCAGACTGATAGATGCATGGGCTGAGGTGCTAGGTCACATAAACGGCTCGTGACACCAATGCACAGCAGTGCTTGTGAAGTGGCTTCTACCTCCTGCCCAAAGTTCAACCCCTCTTCTCTATCATGGTTTAAAGTTGGAATAAAGGGAAACTTGGAGCTAGTCAACTTAACCAGGCAAACCGATGGCTAGATATTGGCTGGACCATAGGTAATGAAGTGCACTTTTCATTTTGATACTGGTTTCCATTTGGTTTATCTGGAAACAGCTAATCCAGTAAACAAACAAACAAACAAACAAACAAAACAGTAGGTTTGGGTTTTTTTTTTCTCTGTCATTACAAATGCATCCTTCAGGGCTGATCCTGCTTCTGAATATCCCAACAGAACTGGAAGGCCTTAGGGCAAATGAAAGCACTCATCCCAGGACCAAGGTGGCCAAGGCATGGGGTCAAAATGTCCAGGTAAGGGCATTCCCCAAGAATACGGTGCCACCGTTATCCCAAAGACCCGGGGCAGTCGGAGTAAGGGGATCAGGGCCCAACGGGTGCCCAGCTGGTAGCAATGCCACGTGGGACTGCAGATGCATCACTACAGGACATCCATTCCTCCTGCTTTGGTAACTTCCAACGTCCTTTAAAAATGCGATCATGAAATGTCATTTCTTTTCTATTTATCTTGGCGGTACAAAACTGCCTAACTATTGGCTATACGTGAGCTCTTTTACAATATTTTTCCAATCACAAACACCATTGCATTGTTCCCTGGGGATTCCCGTGATGGATCTATCTATCTATCTATTTACGCGTTCATGAATCAAATCATCGGAGTGGAGAAAGTTTGTATAATCTATAGCATTCATAAGATTTCACCAAACTTATACTTCACGAGGGATTTCCAGGAGTGTGACGTTATTTGCACCCCTCTCAGGCGCATGCCAAACACCTCCTCTTTTCCCACACAATTTACTGTCCTGTCAAAATGCTCAACTCACCCCAAAATCAAAGTTTAAAATGCATGTCCAGCTCCCAGCCTGCAAATGGAGTTTCCAGGAGCAGTGACATTTTAATGGGCGGCTGAATCAGAAACTAATCATCCAAACCGCCCTGATGTAAACACACGCTGGAAATTTTATTACTGAGATATTTGGGGTTTTCCTGATAGAGAATAAAAGACAAATAATCAAACTTATTGGAAAATATTTACATAGGGCCACACAGTGCAAACCTTAGGAAAGCTGAACAGTATTTACTCAGAGGAGTAGCCCTGGTGCAGACAGAGGAGTGGATACTGCTCGGCTGTCGGGGGAATTGGGGGGAGTTTGTCTGAGTGAGTCAGACACGCAGGCAATGGCCCCACACTGGGGCATCATAATGCTTTAATTAATTAATGTCTGTAAACTGTTTGGTGATCTTGGGATGAAAGGAGTTCTGGAAATGCCAGGTATTATTGAAAATTAATTACTCCAGCCTTCCCCCCAAATCTTGCTAAACATATTTCATTTTTTAATCTATCCTGCTGCTTTAATAAAGCTCATTGCAGAATTATTTTCTGCTAAATATTAATGCAAAAAAAAGAAGGAACCATTTAAGCAGCGGATTGAGCCACAGCAGAAGAGACTGTACAAGAGCCATATTTTGCTGGGGATGAAGGTCCCCGTGCACAGGGCAGGCAGAGGCAGAGGACACGGCGGTGTAGAGGTGCTGCTTGAAGGGCTCAGCCTGCATTTCTCTGTCATCCCCCTCAATGGCCAAGCCAAGACCTGTCATTCAGATGGTGCAGGAGGGATGGCTGGAGGACCATGCTGCTGTGGGTAGACAAAGACATGGGAGATGTAGTTTTGGGGAATCCAAGGACAATACAAACTGTTCCAGCTGTCACCACATGTGCATGTCAGCAAATCAATCACTCTAAATGCTATTCATCATTCTATCAAAGGGAGACAGAACATGTATATTATTTATACAACTCTGAAATCATTTTGTGTTACTTACTGAAAAGTCACCGTCCGCAACATTGCAAAGCAAAAGGGAGGTCTTGGAGGAGACTCCATGTACCAGTCCCACCAGTCCCACTCTGAGTAGCTGCAAACGCATGGTGAAAACAATAAACTGCAATAGGTAAACCAGACTTTGTTACAGTACTTTTTCAAAGTTGAAGCTTTATACACATGCATTTTAATTTGTGTAACATGCAGATTAACAATTTTGCTGTTCCTTATTTCTAAGAGCTAGCCCTGTGGTCTGTCTTGGGTGTTATAAGACTGTGGTAGTGTTGGGGCATCTTTCAGTTCTCCTTGGGCCAAGTCTGCCCTACTTCTTCTGTGAGCAGACAAAGCCCAAGTCTAACGAGTGTCTCCTCAGAGTTTCAGGGGGAAAATGGAAGAAAAATATCCCAACAAACTTTCATAACTCTAAAATCACCCTATTCTGTACCCTGCAGAGCTGTAGTCACTGCAATCACCTGTCTTCTCCTGGGCTATCCCAACCTGGTTTCTCTTGTTGGACCCATTTGAGTTTGCTGAGATAAGGAAGTAGTGGTGTTAGTAGGGCCTCCGTGGTCACTCCAGTGGGAGCATCCACCAGCACTGACCTCCTTCTCCTTCTCCTCCTCCTCCTCCTCTTCCTCCTCCTCCTCCTCCTCCTCCTTCCCTCTGCAGAAGTGACCTATCTCCCCAAAATACACCCTCAGTCATGGCTGAATGGGGGTGGGATCTTCCATTGCACTCCTGCAACTTCTTCCCACAAATTCTGAAGGAGATGAAGTCCTTCCTAACCATTCTGAATCAAATCCACAGGTCAGGTTTCACCTACTGCCAATTTTCAGCAGAAAAATGTGCATTTCACCAAATCTTCCTCTGGATACTTCTGAAAGTGAACAGCAGATGGGGCTACAGAAATCATCACATTTGAAAAAAAAATATGAAAACCAGCTTTTTACATTCTGAAAAGCAATTTATTCTACACCATTTCAAAAAATAAATAGGATTCTCCTTTTCTGTTTTAAGACATCAATGAACCTGTCGCATAATGGGCTTTTGTAAACCGATTATCCTTGATAATCTCATTAGCTGAAATTATTTTACTTTTCTAACATGGTAGATTTTTAAATACCTTTTATTTCATATCCCTCTGGGCACGTTGCAGTGAAATTTACTATTAAGCAAAATAATTATCTATCTCAAACCTTAATGCTAAAAAGTAAAAAAATAAAATAATTACCATCTAAGGGTAGATATTAGAATGAAAGTGCAAGAAAACCCACAAGTAAGAAGAAAAATGGAAATTTCCATGAGCAGGCAAATCTCTTCTCCTTATTGACAGATGAATCATAATTATTTTCCTATGAATATTAAGAAGTAAATACCGATTGATGCAAACAAGAGGGCTCATGCTTGAGGTGGTGGTTTGCAACCTCCCACGGCGGAGCAGAGCATCAGCAGGGTGGTGGCTTCATGCTTAGGAAGGAGGATGCTCCTTCAGCTCTCACCAGCCAGGAGCTGCATCGCCCACCTCCGATATGGACCTGAGCAATTAAGAAATGTGAGTTGTTCAAAATAAGCTTAAATCTGCGTTTTTACATGTGGAAGTTTGCAGCTGTAATGGGATTATGGTGTCGGCAGAGGGAGGGAAGTTTTCAGCTGTACTGATTCGAGGGGTAGGAAGCAGCTGTTAAAATAGAGGACTAATGGTGATTAATTCTTATTATGTGTTTGAAGATCGCACAATGAGTTCAGGACCCAAACCCTCCCGCAGGGAATAAACTGAAGGAGGAGGATTTAAAAGAGGGAAAATAGAAGGGGAATTTTAATGTACCTTTGGCCTAAATGGCCTGGTCTTAAATCACTTTATTAATATTTAAGTATAATTTAAATCAATGTTATTAAGACAAAAAAAAATCTGACTCAGGAAACCTGTATACTATGCAGATTGGGAGATCACCTGTGCTTCTTCAAAAATGCACACATGAGGACCAGGCAGGAAAACATCCCTTCAGCTCACGGCACAGGGGATGGGCACAGGCATACATCGGCGGTGCCGGTCGCTCTGCGGAGACCCCCGCATCTTCCTGCTTCCCACACAGCCCCCTCCCAGCAGCACCGCTCCCACGCTGCAATGGGAAGAGGAGGGAAGAAACCCCATCCTGCTTCTGCCTTTGCCACCACAACAAGGGATACTGGTAGCGATGGCGATGAGGCGCAAGCGGCGGGAAGAGCCCAACCTGGGCTCAACTCAATTTGCAGCCTCCGGGGAAACTGCAACGTTTCCCAGACTCAGGGCAATTCACATAAGACCCAGGTTATTTACTGCAATATTGTGGCCGGGTCCTATAGCTGGTTTGCAGAGTTAGGTGATCTGCTGGATGTTTGGGGGCTTCCCTAGAGCACAGCAGGTAGAAGATATGAGATTTCTATTTATATGTTACTGCCTGGCCAGCAAAGTGACAATTTAGCGGCAAAGTTAAGGGGAGAGCGAAGCCGCCTGGCCAGGCCGGCACAGGCAGATGGTGCGGCAGGGTCCCCCGAGCCCCCCAGGTTGTGGTGACCTAGCATGGGCTACAGCGGGGTCTCCAGGAGCACCCAGTCCCTCTACCCTGAGAAGTTTTCCCCAACTCATCCATTTTGCAGTTTGACAGCTTAACGTGGATTCCCCGTCCTCCTGTGGACAAAAATAAAGAAGAAATTAAAAATAAAGAAGGTGAATAGCAGTAACAGGGCAAACTCCAAGATCTGGGGTTTGTTTTTCAGTCAAGACTCTGATGAGAATTAATCAAATACCATACGTGCAGAGAGATTTCACTGAATTATTAGAGGGGAGAAATGGGTGGGAAAATGAACAAAAAGTTAACTTTTTTATGTGAACTTTTTCTTTTTGAGCTTAAACTTTAAAATCATACTAATCTTTTCAAAGCCCAAAGAGATCACAAAAAGATTTATTTCAGGACCAAACAGAACTGCCTTTACCAAAAATAACTCTGCCTATGATTTTCCTGCTTCCACATTTTTAAGACCTTTTGTTTTGCAAATATGAAAGGTTTAGCAACAATAACTCATGACTGTGCACCAAGTGTACCAAGAAATCCTGTCTTTCGCATGGCTGTAGCTGATACCCATTCCCAGCAGAGCTGGTTAGTAAATTAAAACATTCCTTCTAGCAGCAACTGATAACTTCGAGTTGATGATGTAGGTCAAAGACATCTGCAGTAAATTATACCCCCCACCACAGGAGGAAGGAGCACACTTGGGACAGGAAGATCATGTGGATTCCATACTGGAGACCAAAATACACATTTTTACTCATAGCTGCTGCATAACCAGACACCTCACTTTGGTTATTTTGCACCCAAACATCAATGGGTCAGTGATAAAGGCTAGAATGGATTTATCAACCGACAGCCACCCAGAGGGGAGTGGGGTAGGACATGGTTTAACTGCTGGGTGCTCAACCATGGGGACCTACGTGGAGCTCAGATGACCAGATAAAAATGTGCTGGCCTGCAAATACCTGTGATTTGGTTTGTCAGCTTTGTGGGAGGCCTGGGTTTCGGCAGTGTGTCCATGTTATAATTAATAAGCAATTTCTGTTTGAATGGCTTGTTTTGTCTTCATTTGAGCACGTTCTCTGCAAAGACAAAGATCAAGACAAACCAACTCAGAACACAACGAAGATAAAAGGGAATCATAAAAAGAGACAGACAGAGGAAAAGAAAGAACAAGGAAAAAGAGAAGGCAAAGAACACTGAGACACCAAAGAGGACACAGAACAAAGATAGGCAAAATGAAAAGACAAAGAAAAGAAAAGACAAAGAACAGAGATGATAGAGCACCAGAAAATATGCAAGAGAGGCACAAAAGAAAAAGGGCGGAAAACAGCAACCGAGAACAAAGGGCAGGGAACAGAGCAAGAACAGAAACACACTGGAAGGGAGAAAAATGGGAGAGAATTCAGCCAAGATGAGGCATGAAAAACAGCCCAAAGAACAAGAAAAAATAAACACAAGGAAGAAGGAAAATAGCTAATCATCTTCTGATTTGCATTAAAAAATAAGTTCATGGGAACACAGGTTTAGCAATAGAAATGTTGTCAAGTTGAATGTCAAGATTTCTTGTGTCCTCTAAATTCAGTCAGACTGTCAGCACTTACGAAACCTACGAGTTGGGTGATGCTGCTGCACTGGTCGTGGAAGAACAGGACTGGTGAGTCAAAGGATTAGTGCCTAGTGTTAAAGAAATGGCAGAAACCAGTGCTGAGGGAGGGTTGTCCTGGTTACAAGCAAGAAAGGCTCAAAAAGCAGCAAAAATCCCTTCATAAAGGCAGGAGATCCATCTCCATGATCAACCAAGCTGACAAAGGCACATCTTATCCCTTCTTCACTTCCACAGCTTTTTTGCAAGAAAAGCATACAAGAAACCCTGATGCACAAGTGTACCTGCAATTTCAAACTATTTCTGTAGCTCCCTCTGTCAAAAAAATGGCATTAAAATAAAGTCAACCCTACAGTAGCAGTTAACGGAACCAAGAGCAGTTAACCCAGCCATGGCAGAAATGCCAAGAGATGCAGGTTTTGAGCTGACGGAGGCAGTCTGCATGAGATTTAGAAGTAACACCTAGAGAAATCATACAAGTTTCAGTCCTGCTGCAAAAACTGGGCAGATAAATCATTGATAAATCTTGACAATGGACAAAAAAGCAATCTAAGAGGTACAGAGCTTCATGGAGAAAACAAACACTCCAGAGTTTTGTGCACATTGCCAAAAAAAAAGGCATAAGGGGTTGGAGGATGCTGAGGTCTCCCTGTTGCCAGGTACAGCAGGAGGATGCCAGAATGATGGAGCCAAGCCAGGGCAAGGAAATATTACAATCAGGGGTTAGGATTTTTTTATTTCCTGCTTAAAGTTTCTTGCCACGTTCCTCATCTGGTCCTTCAGCTTTACAGCACCTTCTCACCTCCTTGATGGCCCACCACATTTCAAGGCAGAGGTCATGGGCTGGGGTGGAAGTGTCGTTTTCTAGATCTGAGTCAAAGAGCTCCAATTTTGTAAAACACCCTTTGAAGAAACTCAAAAGGTGCAAGATCCAGTTTAGCCTCATAAGACTAGATCTCCTAAGTACCTCTAGATTTGGTCCTACAGATGTTTTTAAACAATAGGTAAATTAATGTATCCGTAACAATAAAATATTGATCACTTTCAGGTTTCCTATAGACCAAGGGAAGTTCTGGCATTTGCATCTGTCATACAAATGCAGAATTGTACAACAAAAGTCTCTTGAGCTACAACAACCTTCCAAAACCTAACTTTTTATTATTTGTGTTATTTTTCTTATTGAAATGCTACCCTTGCTCATTATACAGGATCAGCTATCATGAAGGACTCAACTAGCACTGATTTTATGGTATACTTGGTGTACTACGCTTTCTTCTATTTTAATCCATTAACATTTGTATCACATTTAATGTCACTAATACACGGAGCCATACTACTTGATATTCTTCATTCAGCGTTCAGGTGGCTGGCAGTGCGGGAAAACTGGTGTGCAGTGGGTTAAACATGCCTCCCATGCTGCTTGTTGGTTATATTTTATTTACCAGTATTTCTATAATGTGCCTTTTTTTGCTTTTTTTTTTTTTTTCTTTTTGAGATTTCCTCATTTCTTTCAGAACACTTTCACCTTATTTCCGGGCTGCTTCTCCCCAAGGGGCAAAGTGGAGGTTCAGAAACTTCATATGAACTTCCTGAAAAAGAAACAGATCACCTATTAAAAAACCCAAGTGGAATGTGCTGTGAATATAGTTTAATATGTCCCAAAGAAAGAGCTGGCTTTAATCACAACATAAGATTTAAAATTCATTGTTGTACTCAGTTTATTAATTTAATAACGTATTTATTATTTATGATTTCTATGGCAGATGGAATTCTATTTCCATTATTTGATTCAGGTTAATCAGAGGATAATGTGCTGCTTTTATACTTTCACCTAAAGACCCTTCTGGTGCTTGAGAAGCAGACTGTTTTCCAGAACTCCAAATCAAATCCCTTTCTGTCATGCAATTATGGCTATTTCCTCACAAAATTATAATCTGTTTAAAAATCTAAGGCTGATATGTGAACTAAAATATTTGCATATATATGAATTCTATCTACCGTACAAAGGTTTCTGGAGGAGCTCCAGTCTTTCAGATAGTTTCACTGCTTTTAAAATGTTTGTAACTGGCCTTTGGGATGTGCCACTGCTCCTTTGCCCCAGGTACCCAAACCTTGCCTGGTAACACTGCTGCTGGTCACTGAATGTGCTCCTCCTCATTTTACTTTCCCATCACACCAAACCAAGACCTTGGGAAGAAGCAGCATTTGCCAAAGATGTTGTAGACAACAATGAAGTGTGTAGATACCTCTACAGAAACACATCTTCTCACCGTGTTCTGAGGAACGTTTTGATTTGTTTACCTTCAGAACGGTTTTGACGTGATTTAACTTACCTATCATGAACTTCACAAATATTTATTTATGTATCCCAACATCAAACTTATGATGCTGAATCACTAGTTTCCTTGGAGAACAGCAAATACTACTAGCAACAGGCAATTAAAATCAATTCAGAATACACAAGGCAAAAAAAAGAGAAATCAGAGCAATGAGATCCTCATGTCAACCGACTTTATTCTACCCTAGAATGGTTTCCAGTCTTGCTGATATTTGATACGGGGCCTTGCAAGATCTGGTTTGAAGTTTATCTCGTAGCTTTATTTTTAAAGGGCACACCACCCTCTGAGTCCCCACTGCCAAAGTGCAAGCTCGAGGTGCCCAAAGGCACAGCCGTACCCAAGCCCCCCAAGCCCTGCAGGCTGGAGAGAGGCTGTTGGATCTGCAAAGCTCCTCTCCTGACCTCCACGAGTCAGGCACCCCTCTGCCTCCTAGCCCTGATTAAAACATCCAGTATAATAAAGCAGCTTTCACACCCTCTTCTGGTTAGAGGAGCTCTTCAGTTGCTTGACCATCTATGAAAGTAAAAGAAAAAAAACCCCAACATTTTCAATGCAGTCTCCAAGATGCACAAGTGGTCCTACTAGTGAAGGTATAATGTGCACTGAAGTGGTAGCATCTTTCTCGTGGCCATATTCCTGTCTGCTCGTGTAGCTCACCCTTAGAGCTTGCTGGCAGCGTGGCTGGTTGTGACATTAGAGACTCGCACAGTCAAATCTAGACTTTAGAAAAATAGAGAAATAAATTCAAAAAACCCCAACCCCTACAGGCTTGAATGCTGATAAAGGAGGTGGAGTAAATGAAAAAAATCTGTATGCCACTTTCTGGGAATATTTCCACAGACAGACACAAGAACAGAGAATTCTCTTGGACTCTCCAGGAAGACAGAGAAAGTAAATTGTCTCATCAGGATGTTTTACGTCAATTTTCACTCCCTGTTTTCTAGGATTTCCAGAGACAGGCTTGAGGATGCTCCTCCACAACCTCTTTGGACCCTGTCCCCTTTAGGGTATGTGAGGATGCCAACTCTATCCTTTCCACAGTCCTGCAACCAAACTTTTCCATCTCTTCTGAAGATGGAAGATGACACTGTCTGTCTGTGGCAACATACAACAGGCAATGAAACCAAGGAAGAATCCCACACCTCTGATATTCAAGGAAAAAAATACCTAAATATATAAAATTTGTGCTCTTTTTTTCTCTTGCATTACTTTTCCCTGAAAAAAAAATGGACACCATGGGGAAATCTGCCATTCTGCCTATGCGAACTTAGGAAGAGCAAGGAGAATGGACTGAGATGCAGAGGTGGAATTTAAATGCTATTGCGTCCCAGTTCAGTCCCCTCTCAAAAATTTGGCCCTCCACAACCCTGAGCTCAGGCACAGTACCAAACCACAGCTGTAAAAGCATCACTCGTTTTAAAGGTCCGGTTGTGCTGCAGGACAAACATACGGCTCTTACCAGCCTATCCTCTCTTTTCTGCTATACACTATCTGAATTTTATAGTTTGAAAATGAGGGGCATCTTACCCAATTAGGTACTCCATAGCCTAATCAGCTTCTTTCTCTACCAGGAAAATATTATGCATTTCGACCCAGCTGTTCCCTTGTGTTGTAATGTTGTCAGTCATATTCTGCTGGAGAGAAAAGCAATGGTGAGCCGAGGACATTCCTGCACATCTGTTAGCTGAAAGACAGGAATAGTGAAGGATATTAGAGCAATTTCCAGAAACAATAAGAGTTAGTTGCTTGTCTGATCCGAACAATGTGCACCTTTTCCTCTTCTTTAGCATGTCTGTCAAATAATGTAATTATTAAGGACCAACAATGTGGATTTTTATGTGAACCAGTGCTGACTACACTGGAGTATTGCATTTTTAATTATTATGATGTTAAATGGCTTTAATTGCTGACACTCTCCTGATTCACAGAGCATTTTTATAACATTTATTAAAAAAAGGCCAAAGTTTATTTTACAATCTGCAATAAAGCAGAACACAAAAACCAGCAATTGGCTCAATGATCCAAACACATTAGTTTTATACACAGACTGCATATTATTCTTGCTCTATAAGTGATGTGAAAAGCAAAATTGAAGTCCTGTACAAAATTTGATCATCTTACTTAATAACAACAGATGCTCAGAGTGGTGGCATTTTGAAAAGAGCTCTGTGTGCTCCTGGTTATTAAATGGCAGGACATTTGGCATCCTCTAGCATTATACCATTTGAAAACCACAGAGTCACATAAATAGCCGATGAGAGCTAGAAAAAAAAATTTAGCTCCTGTCTGTATAACAAAACTCACTTCATTTAAAATATTTAAAATGATTAGACTGCCTTTCAAAAGAAAAGTCCGGAAAACTTATTGGAGGGGGAGCTTCTCTTTCATCTGGAAAACAGAGGAAAGCAAATATGTTGGGGGGAAGAGAAGAAATGGTTCAACAGCATGACTGATCAGCCTTAACTGAGAATGCTAATGGCTTCTGCCGCTTTGTGTCAGAAGCTCAGCACAATTTGGAAAAGGCTCTGGCATAAAATTTCTGTCTTGATTTTAAAATGAAAATATTGGCAATATGTAGCCAAATTAACATAAATGCAGGACGTATCAACAACACATGGGTATCATTTTAATAGTGCAATTCCTATTCAATAAACAGGAATCAATAAAGGTAGCAGTTTACTTTCTTCCTGGTATAAATTATACTCGCAGAACATCTACTGCCTACATAGTTATACCATCGCTATTTGGTTAGATTCATATATACTATAAAGAGTTCTAATCAAGTTGATGGGGACATACACTGTAGCTTCCTCATTTTTATTTCAGCTTAACAGCCACCGTGTTGTACATTTATCAAGGCAGAAACCACCAGGCTCTTTTTGCCCAACATGTTTTACCTAGAACACATTCCACACACCATTCCAAGGAAGACCAGCAGAGCTGCAAGCAAATGCTTACGTCAGGCATTGTTCCCATTTAAAAAATAAATTAAAAAATTAAATAACTTTACAAAAAAACCAAATACACAACGAGTTTGCCTGAGCACTGAAGAAAGGACTCACTGGGCTGTAAGGGGCATGTGTATGTGCACACGCCTTTTATGTCTACTTAACAAAATCTTGAAGATTGGGTTATAATGGAAGTGCTTATACATCCTTAACTATGGTGTTGCAAATGGTGCTACTATCATTACAAGTGCATCGTTGTTTGTTTTATGCTAATCTTCCTTCAGTGTGACAGACTGTCACCTGCATGGGGGGTAACTTTCAGCACTATATTAGCCCATATGGCACAAGCTAAATTGTATCTAAGCTATGGGCTAATTATGGATGAGTTAATAAAACCAAGCAATGTCAGTCTGGCCACTTCTTCTGGTCCTCTGCCCACCCCCCAAGTGAGTTATTGCCTGCACTGTTCTCTTAAACTATTTTCATTTTTGTTCTCGACAATTGCTGCCAAGCTTTATGTTTAAGACACTTTAATCCTTTTCCTTTCCCAATCCCATGCAAGATTGGATCAAAACAATCTCTCTACACTTTCTCCATGTGATAACTTTCCCCTGTTAATCAAGAGGTGGTGCAACCTACCGAATACTAAACGCACCGTGTTAAAGTTTCCTGGAAACCTGTTAGCACAGCTGTGATATAACAAACAGATTTTCATATTTTGAGTGAGTAAAAAATATTGATCCCCTTCTTTAAGTATGGGATATGAACATTTATTCCATTAAATGCACATCCAGGTAACAGAAAACCATAGGAATAGACAAAGATAGCGAAGAGTCTTTTCACATGTTTTAAGGTCAAACACATGCTTAAGTGCTTTTTTGGACAAAGGCCCAGCTTCTTTCCCTTCTTCAAAAAAGAGGGGAGGGAGGAAGAGGGTACCTCACAAGTGTTAATGTTCCCACATCACTCTGTCTGCTCTGCTTTGTCCTCACTTGTGCCTTTCGGTTGTCAGCCCCTGGCAGCTGTGAGCATGCTCACTCTTCAGCATATTTTGCCTTTCCAAATGCACAGCGCTCTGCGGTAATCACCAGTAAAGCACAATGCTGCAGCACAGAAGATCAGACTTGGGATGACTAGACACAGACAGCAACTGTAGAAAAATCTTGTCTAGTGACTGAAAAGGGAAAACAAAAAGGGTAATGTAAAGTGAATTGGACTTCTTTAGTAGGAAAAGAATAAGGCAGAAAAAAGTAAGTGAAAATGCCCATCACTTCTTTGTCTCCACTCGCGCAATACTCCTTCCCTGATGTACAGCCTGAAAGGCCATCTCAGGAGCAGTCAGAGACCAAGACCACTTGCAAAAGGAAGAATTACTCGAAGACTACTCAAATTTTAATTAAACAAAACTCGAATACGGAATTTGAACAAAAACAGCATGTTGGGGGATATATTCCTTAAACCTGGCAATAAAGTGCCTCCCTATATGTAACAGTATAAAAACACCTAGTAGCAGAAGGGGCACGATTCAGAATATGAAACATCTCCAATTATTGCTCAGCTCATTGCGTTGGCCACCATCAACCCAAGAGTCCAAAGCTTAGGACGGACTTGACATGTCTGTTAGAATCATAGAATCATAGAATCATTTGGGTTGGAAAGGACCTTTAAGATCATCAAGTTCTACAGTAAATCCAGCGTTGCCAACTCCACTGCTAAACCATGTCCCTAAGCACCACATCTACACCTCTTTTAAATACTTCCAGGGATGGGGACTCCACCACCTCCCTGGGCAGCCTGTTAGAGCATTTGACAACCCTTTCAGTGAAGAAATATTTCCTAATATCTAACCTAAAGCTCTTCTGGTGCAACTTGAAACCATTTCCTCTCATCCTATTGCTGATTACTTGGGAGAGGAGACCAGCCCCCACCTCGCTACACCTTCCTTTCAGGTTGTTGTAGAGCACGATCAGGTCTCCCCTCAGCCTCCTCTTCTCCAGACCAAACACCCCCAGCTCCCTCAGCTGCTCCCCATCAGACTTGTGCTCCAGGCCTCTCACCACCTTCGTTTGCTCAGCCAATTCCAAGACAGTCTCCACTAGTCTATGGGTCTTTCAGGATTTTGTTTTCTGCATTCAGTCCAGCTGAGTTAGCAATGGAGTTTGACAACAAAAAGGATCAAGCGTAAAAACTCTGGAGAAAGAACAGAAATTTAGAAGTGTGAATTTGGATGTGGTAGCAGATACTCAGCACTTTCAGGTTTTGGCCCAAGCTCTCCCCAGAGGAATCTTAATATCTCCCTATGGTCAAAGGTCTGAATTATGTTAATACACTAAAGATATTTAATAAAAACTAGCATTGAAAAAAAAAAAAAAACAGGCTCAACTTCTGAGAGTCAGCAACATCCTTCCAGTCCAAGCATTCTCATTTTTAGATAATGCTGTGCAACTCCAAAAGGAAATACCACAAGGTTGCTGTGCTTCGGAGCTATTACTTTCACATTACAACTTCATACCACTTTCAATCTAAGTATGCAAGAAATAAGTAGATTTCTTGTTCTTTATTTCCTGTAAGGAACAATGCCATGTTTCACACAATGCCTTCTTAAATAAAAAGTCATTGGGAAAACTGCTTTTAAACCCATCGTATATAATGAAATGTTTTATCTGGAACTGGGATTGTTTTTCCAGTTCCAAGATTTACTCTCTCCTTGGTTTTTTCCTCTTGCCCTTCTTATTTTCTTCCCTCAGTTTATAGACAGTCTGCTAATCTACTCAGACCCACAGTACTGAAAACTCTCTTCTCACTCAGTGGGTCACCCCTGGAACTGTATTATTGCCTTAGAAGTCAAGTTCAGACCTAATCACCACTTCGATGATAGTACAAGGAGACAAAGGCAATATCATTGTTATTCAAGTTACTTAGTCCTTTACTCAAGAAAAATTCTTCCCTGGACTATTCCCTCACATGAGTGAACCCATTGGTTTGAAACCGAGATCGAGTTTTCCCCCTTAACTTAGCAGATTAAGTTAATTAAATTGAATTAAATTCAAATTCAATTCAAACAAATTCAACAATTCTGGAAAATCTTATGGTTCATATTACACGTATCACCTTAAATGATTACAATAGCCCTTTCTGGCCTGATGGATCTTGACGAGTCTATGATTCTGTGAAATTACTTAATAGATTAATTAAGTCAGAATGGTAAAGCCTAATTCAACCTTCAAAACTGAACTGGTGTCTCTTACCTTGTTTCCTGTATAACACCAAGGAATTTTATTTCTTTGTACTGTTGTAAAAACACTGATGCAGGAATTACTGGATTGTGCTTCTTTTTCAAATACAGGGACCTCTAAAGAGAGCTTCTAGAGAGGGTTGTTCAGGTCTTCAATATTGTAACATGTATTCTGTCTCTTCTTGTGTGACGGAGGTCACTTATTAGCAGAATATCCCCCGAGTAGTTCTTCCCAGCAATTCAGGGACTTAAGCAAGCTAGGAAAGACAATCAGTGGCATCTTCAGTAACTGGAAACCTCTAATTCTGGCATGCAAAACAAAAATTTACTCTGTAGGAAGATGTACAGGAGCGCATATTCTACAGAAGACATTAGTGGGTTTGTGGCTGAATCAATTACGTTCCTATGCAAGTTTTTATTGTAGCAAACTCTTTGAGAATGACCAGCCAGGCTCTGCGACCTATCAGGTTTTCTAATGCAAAAATAATGTAGTACAACTTCCCTTTCAGTCTTTGTTCTTATGAATTACACCTCAGGTTTCTTTGTCCTTGGTAGTCATTCTTCTTCTGTATCACCTTATGTTTGAAGAGATCTAAAGATTGGACCACTTAACGGCACACTGTGTTCACTATACAAATTATCGATTGCCTGTTTTTAGACCGTTTCTCTCACAGTCTCCTGTAGTGAATTGAGAACGGAATACAGCTGATAATATGTGCCCTTTCCTCAAGTTCAACCACCAAAACACTTGGGTTACAATCTCACAGGATGTTTCTATCATTATCTCGCTCCCCCTAACCAGTAATGCTCACGTTTTAAGAAGCAGAACAGCACTCGCTGACAGCCTGAGACACTAATTATTTTTTTTCTTCTGTTATAGCTGCATATATGAATACTATAGTGGAACCTGGATTATACATTTTCTACATTTGTTTCCATATTTCTTTCAGCAGAAAATAAAATCTGAGCCTAGCTGCAAAGTTAGGATGCATCCATGAACTTTCCCAACCTTGCCATTGTTCAGATTTCTATTTCCAGAAGACCCATCGATACACTAAAATTAAGCTTACACAGCAAAACCCCTCTTTTTCAGGTGTCTTGTAAGAACAGAGGAAAAAGCTCATTACACTCTGGGCTGAGAAAATGAAGATTTGATTCTTATTTGCACGAAAGATCTCCCACAGAGCCTTTGGAGTACAAGAGCCATTACAGTGGCAGCAAACTGTTTGGGAAGAACCTGCATCATCCTAAAAACAAGGTAATGAGGTTACTGTTTCCAAATGTAAAAGGCAGAAACTTCCTGGCACACGACTCCAGGGACCCCGAACAACCAGCAGCTCTCTCCAGCGCTTCTCCTTGCTCTCAAGCTGCCCCGCTGGACTCTGTGCATCTGTCCAGCCTTCCCCTCCATCCTATTTGGGGCCGGTGAGACTTACAGGACTAGTTTTAATGACAGCATGACACTCAGAGCAGTGTAGCATCTTGTACGAAGGAAAGAAACCTCATTGTGTACAGCCCATAGACGTCTCCTTCTTTCACACCTCCTCTTTCTTTCTAGGAGCTTGCTCTGAATCGGGTCAGACCTGATGTCTCATCAGGGCAAAGCTTTTTCCCATTAGTCCCACCGCTACAAGGGAGGAGAAGGCAGCAGATTTCCTTTTGGAGGACCTTGCCGATGGGACTGATGAGTTTAGCTCACTGTGCTCGCCTCTTTGGTCACTGGGTCATAAGGCCACCCATCCCATCTTCTCATAGCTGCTTCTCACTACCAGTGCTAGCTGGAAATTACCAGTAGAATATTTGATTTGTTGGTCCCATTCTTCTCTGTTCAAGGCTGTAGCACTGAGGTAGAAGACTTTTTTCACCCAGCTGTTTTCATCCACCACTTTGCCTGTATCTCCCACAAGCTCAAGCAAAACAGAGACTCACCTCAGATCATCATTTTATCTGATGTGTGCTACCTTTATGCATTTAAAGCATAAACATAAAATAAGCTCAAGGCTTTTTCTTCAGCGTGGTAAGGTATCCCACAAGCTCAAGCAAAACAGAGACTCATCTCAGATCATCATTTTATCTGACATGTGCTACCTTTATGTATTTAAAGCATCTAACATAAAATAAGCTCAAGACTTTTTCTTCAGCGTGGTAAGATCTCCTTCCTGATTGAGGCTGCAAGCCTTCAGGCCACCAGACAGGCACTGAGGGCAGGAGCAGCAGGGGAGAGATGCTAGGCTGTACCTGTGGCATAACCTGGCTCTTTGCACACCTTTGCAGTGGTTTAGAGCTAAAGAAAAGCACTTACTGACTCTGTGGACATGTGCTACAGGTGCCACGTCTCCAAGTCCTACGGAGCACAAAAGGTCTGGTTGATTCTGCTTCATTTTGTCTCAAATTATCACCTGAGCAGGGGGGAGCATGGAGCAGGAGGTGCTACACCTGCTAGCTCTACCTTTACTGATATAAAGATGCCTTTGGTAAGGAAAGTAGTACAGAGAGCAGGCTAACCATGGATAAAGAGGAGTCAGAGAGGAGATGACATAAACTTAAGCTGGATTGTGTGCAATATACAGTTTCCCAGCAGTATGAAGAATCTATATATTTACATAAGAGAAAGGTCCTCTTCTATAGTGCAAAATTCAATCATTTGATATTCAGCAGCTGGATACTGTAAAAATCATTCTTCGTGTATCTCATAATAACTCATGGTAAACTGATACACCTGAGCTTTTTACAACACTTGGGGTTGAGTATATATAGATTGCTCAACTTGGAAAGGTCACTCGTGCTGTACACAGGAACCCGACCACAGTAATCTGTAAAGAGCAGATATTGTTCTCCTTGTTTGTAAAGACTTTAGGAATGTAAACAGCAGCACTCGGGCTCTTTCTGTGGGATGTATCGAATTCACGGGCATTGTGTGCGAAGTTTACAAATGTAAGACTTTGCAGTTGGTTTTGGCAAGTCTAGTCATAATCTTCTGTGAAATCAAAACACAGCAAAGATCACACTCCACATTTCTAAGACCTAATTTAATTAAAAGCTTTCATTGGAAAGGGATAGTTTCAAGTTCTCCCCGCTTATTCCTTTGCATACAGACATAAACATTTACCAGAACCAAACTCAGCATTGATTTTCCTTTATCCCTTGCGCTAGTCTGAAGTCCCAAGGGATGAACAGATGAGGTTAAGGTTAAGAAAGTTATGCACAACAGCTCTTAACCTGATGGCTAGGAAGATAAACAACGTTCTAGTATCATTTAGGTGAACTCGTCTCTCAAATTACCTATCCCTATGGGGTTTGGTATGGAGCGTTCCCCCTTTTCAGTGAATACTTTGCTAGTGCATCTTCAAAAGGTTTCTTTGCAAGATTTAATTCAAACATCCATTATAAAAAAAAAAAAAAAGTACAGTTCCTTGAAATTTTGGCCACCTATTTGGACAAAGTCACCTGGCATGAGTTATTGTCCAGTCAGATGCAGCTGAGACACAGTTGCAAGGGCCTATGAAATATGGTTAGAGACAGAACAAAATAAAAGCATGAAAAAATGTGCTTGACGTTGTATTACATCTTCTCTATATTCCTTCCAACGTAAAAATTCAGATGCCAGCACTGATTATCTCTTTTACAAGCTCATTGAAGTCAGAGGCTTAGCAGAGAGTTTTTCCCCAGGTCACATCTTCAGCTGGTAGAAATTGTCTCAGCATCAGAGACACCAGCAAAACCACAGCAATTTATTTTATGTAGTTGGGTGGTCTCATGCTAATCACTGACAAGTTCCTGTAGTATTGATAGTTATTCCCAGTACAGATTTGGATGAACCCCAGTCTAACAGCCACTTTTTGATGGTGTTTACAATTAAACAAACGTGTCTTTTAAGGACAATTCCTGGAAGTCTATGCAGTATTTATTGTAGCTCTGTACAGTGAACTGTGATGATTTCAGTGGCATTATTTCCATCTTGAAATCACTTACGATGGAAAGACAGTAAATACAGTATGTTTCTTCAATATATACTTAAGAAGTATTTGAGTATAAAATGCTAAGCAAGCTCACTGCCTTTCTCAGACATTTGTTTTCCATTTGCTTTTTTTAGAAAAAAAGTAATGCTTTGCTTAGTAATGTCTCTATTTTATTTAATTATTTGCACAAAATCATTTCCTCCCTTAGGTAAAGATTTTTATTTACCAAAGACAAAAGTCCACGAAGAGTTTTATTTTCCATCCGCAATTTGGTTCAATTTTCATAAGCTGAGAACACTCACTCAAGGTTTTACTTGTGTAAAACCAAATTAAAGGATAAATTCTGTAAACATTCCCTGTAACCACTTTGCTCTATGGAAGACTCTGGAAAGCTGCGTAAGCCAAAGGTAGCTGTTGCTGATTTTATCCTTGGGAATAATGTATTCCGAGACAAAAAATACTGAGGGAGGATAAATTTCATACTATTATTGCTGCAAGATTGTTAGTCATCTTGCAAGGGCTTTTGTATCTTTTTTTCTTTTTTTTTTTTTTTTTTTTTCCCAGTCTGGGT
>NW_009626010.1:52926-59072 GCF_000690535.1 Cariama cristata | reverse complement strand
TTTGCCTGGCAAGAAAACTACTTATTAATAAAAATGAACTTCAGATACTGAAGTTTAACCTCATCAGAAATTAGCAGAGAGACTACTTGCCACTTCAGTTCTACTTTGCTGTCCAAAATCAAGATAAAATATTTGCAACACAAAGCAGCTGTAGGCATCAGAGTCCATTTAACAACTGCTGCTGGAGGAGACAAATTCTGCTCTCTGAGGCACAAGCTGAGTTTTTCCTTTTCTTCCCCGTAGCTCCGTTCTGCCCACTGCGTGCAGCCACCAATCCAGCAGTAGGTGTTATCCTTGTTGTGCTCCTACTGGAGAAATATCCCTTATTGGATGAAACAGCTACCCAGATTTCTCTTAAAGCTCTGATTCCCGAAGCAAGGAATTTGGGGTAGTGATCCAACAAGAACTAAGTATTTCCTATCACCAGCCAAGGAGCATCAGCATTGCATCAACTCAGTTACATAAACATATTTTTATGTAAATGGAAGGTAATGGCTCATTTATCTAGTTTTATCTTCAAGCAATAAATTGAAGAACAGTTACTTTAGACTGTTCCGTTCATCACAGATTTATAGATGTGACAGCTAAACCTCAAAATTAACAGAGGAAATTTTATTTTCTCATTCATCGCCTGTAGAACTCTTAAGTCTTTTAGTATCATAATTAGTAGAAGGGGAGTAGAGAAAATAAAGTTTGTCAATAGAAAAGGAAAAGATTTAGAGTGAATGCTAATCGGACTCAGAAACAGTCTGCGGGCTGATAATTAGGAGTTTACAACACGGCTTTTTCAGGGAAAATACTGAATACAGAAGTTGTATACAAGCACTTAAACATTCTGGACAATGAAATGGGTTGATTTATCCATCTAATTTATCCCAGGTAAGGAGAAAACATGTTTCTCAGTCTTTTTTAAGGCCCAACCGCATACACTTTTCTTGTCTTTACCCCTGAGCCTCAAATAGCTGGTAGCTGCAAGGAGCACAGGGACAGAGCTGGAAACACAGATACCTCATCCTGCCTTCCACGGTGTAAAAGTAAAGCCATAAAACTTCTGCTTTCGTCGTGGCCCTCATACTGGGGTGTAAAACTATTGCTAGTGAAGTGTCCTCAGTTCTTAATTCTTCTTTTAATGTTTCTAGTGCCATGGGAACTATCAGCATCCAGCTGCTTCTCCTACCACCACTGACACCATCCCCATTCTCCAATCAGCAAAAAGCAGAGGGAAGTCCCATCCTGCCCAATAAATGCACACACTTCTCCCAAAGTGACACAAAAAGAAACTCAAATGGGGAAGAGAAAGTTTAAGAAAGATCTAGTTAGGAGGAAGGAAAATCAACCAAACCCTGCTTGCTTTCTATAGCTAGTAGACCACATATGGTTGAAACAAAATGGCAATGAAAGAGAGTAAAGAATGTCTTGCTACAAACCCACATCTTTCATCTGACCCAGCTTCTGTGAGACTTTATTTTTAGATGTTCTTAGTAATTCCTGATATTTTTGTTTACAAATGTGGCTACTGTGCAGAGAGTCAAGAAGAAAGAATAATTAAGTTATGTCTGTAAAGCACGTAGCACATTAAGCCATATTCAAAGCAAACAATAACAATAACTCACAACAAACCTGCAGAAATATCACTTGAAAAATTACAGCCAATGCCTTTTTGTACTACGGAAAAACTTCTTTTGGAGTGTGAGAAATCCGTTTCTGTCTGTATAAAGGATGCTCTGCACTGGGTGGTTCTAGACAAAACGTCCTCAAAGCTGTCAGCACAGCCTCTGGAAGAGCAAACCCAAAGATACAGGGTTATTTAGGAGTGTAGAGCCCATACATCACCTGCGGTATCTTGGGTAGAGCAGGTAGTGGGGAGAGGGGGCTGCAAAACCACCCTCACGATCCAAGGTGGCTCAGTTAGAGAGATGCAAGATCAAGTTAGGGAGTATTTGGGCTACTTTCCCTTGCAACTAGGGTCTGCCGAAGACCGACGTAGCCTGAGATCAGGATGGGATAAGCAAAAGGCAGTTTTGACCCAGGCTTTCTCTTTCTCCAGATGTCTACCACATGAGTTTTAAATTAATAAGGGCTGTAGGATTTGGCCCTCCAAAAATTAAATGATTAGATGATAGAGTCATTACTGCCTAGGCACATTTGTAAGAAATAATAATTTCCCTCAAAGAATCATTAAACAGAAGGGCATCAAAATTAGTTACAGAAACAACCATATTTGGCTTGATCTTTGGCTGTTGTACATCAGCATAATCTGAATGACTTCAAAGGAAATTATGCCAATTCACAGTACCGAGAATCTGCTCTATTGCGCTTAAACTCTGCCCAACATCTTGACATACTGTGTTAGTTTAGTGTTTATTCTCTTACATTAAAAAGACTAAAATACACACCTTTCATCTGCTCTTGGGAAATTGCATGTGATTTCTCGTTGGCTAAATCTATCAGCTGTAGTCGGTCACAGAAAGGTTGTCCAGCTGCTTAGGAGCCCATTTAAATATGAATTGAAACAAGAGCGTTTCATGGAAATTTGGACGCTCCAGCTCTCACTGGCTTTGTCCGCCTGTAGATTGTTTGTCCCTCCTTTCAGTTCAATAGCTTCTTTCAAATTACAACAAACAAGTATGCTGGGGAATACCACGAAACAGCTCCAAAGATGTAGCGCTCTTTTATATTCCTGGGTATGTCACTTGCTAACAGCCCCAACGCCTGCTCCTGCAAACTGGAACAAGGGCGAGAACCGACAAAAATTCCCCATTCCTGAGGAAACAAGCAAACAAACAAACCCAGCCCTCAAAACAAAGAGAAAAAATAGTTCCTCAATTCAGCAGCTGAAAAAACGTCCAGAACCTGGCAACTCTTATTCATGTCTGAGCCTTGCTTTTCTCACTAGTCTGGCTCATTTCAAATGGTTTCCGTCAAGAATAATGGCCAAGAATTTGTTCTTGATCTTCCATGAAAAAATAAGGTACAAAGTAAATGAGATAAACTGTGCTGTAGGAGTATAAATTAATGATGATTTCGTAGCAGACCTTCTCCACTTGCATAAGATTAATTGTCACATTAGAATAAATGTCTAAACTGGGCACTAGAACTTCTTTTAAAGCTTGGATTTTCATGGATATGTATATTTCTTATAAATTTTACTAACAGAAAATTCAAGTCTAAACTCAGATGTATTAATTATTGTCAGATTTGATCAGGTTCCAGTCTCTGGAAATCAGCAACAGTGCAGTGGAATTATTACTATTACTAGTATTACTATAACTATTTCTATTGGTATTGTTATCTTTCTGGCTATCCACTATGATTGTGCTCGATTTATTTGGAGGGAAAATAAAAGTGCAGATACAACATGCACTTTTATGTGTTTAAAAAACTTAGCTGATATAACAAAAGAGCAAATTCTCATACTTTTTACTCCAAATTCCTCTGTTTGCTGCTACCTGGCAGGGCAGGTTATCCCAGATACAGACCTGAGCTTTGTGATCCAGAATTTCTCCCTTTCCTAATACACCTACACGGAAAGCAGTTTTCTCTAATGAAATCAGAAAATGGCAATGGCAATTACTGCGTGTCCAGAGCATGTTCTGAGCCTTTTGCCTTTCCCTGATGGTCATGGACTCACAGTATGGGGAAGCTTATTTCTTAAATGTCACCGCTTTTGTCACTTTAAGTTCTATTAAATTGCTTATTGACTTTATGTATAATTAATGGCTTCCAAAGTCCTACATTTTTACACGTGATAAATCTTGGTGCTGAGAAACCAACAAATTTCTGTTGTTTATTGCCCTTCCCTCTTCCCCACCCAGGAGTAACAGAAGTCACTTGAACTAAAGCCCTACGGCTTCTTCCATAAACGTGTCTGGATGTTTCTCACTTAGATTGACGTGACAATTATTAGAACTGGCACATATAAACACAAAAAGCAAGAGGCATTAACAGGTCTATTCACTAAGGGTTCTGCACCCTTTCCACGAAAAAACCTTAAATAAAAGTAACATGCCTAAATTGTGTAAATGTCAAGGTTTTCTCATTCATTAATTCCCCTCTCTTTGATGTGCAATGCTCCCAACTCTGTCTCTACTCAATGGAGAAGTGCTGGCTAGGGAAAAATCGGGTCATCCTGGCACATTCACCAGCTCACAAAGGATGCAGACTTGGACTATGATCCAAAAATGCACTTATGTGCATTGCACCTATGAAGAAGTATTTGTTTGGAGATCATTTCCCTCCACCCCCGAGGGGACTGACAGCCATAGCGTTCACCACATGGGCATGGGAACAGCTCCACAACGTCCTCCTGGTGCCACACAGTCGTGACCCTCTCTATCTGAATGAAAGACACAGAAAAGAGTGGAGAGAAAAGTTCAGTTTTCCCACCTTGGAGTGTTCCAGGGAGCTTCTGCCCCTGAGAAAGAGGATCATCTCTGGTCATCACGGGACATAACCACAGAGGGAAATGAAGACTCAATGGTGTCTTCTTGCCAACAATAAGCTCTACCCTTGCAGAAGTAACAGCATCCCATACGAGGCGACCATGGGCCTATCATGTAAAGCACCTCTGTGTGCAGACGTCATCCTCAACCACCATTTTGGGCCATGGCCTGGATTGTCTCCGGAAAAACCAGGCAGCAGTGAGGACTGGACTCCCAGGACTCCAACTTGGACCAGAAAATCCTGCCTTTGGCTTTGACCTGGCCGATTGACAGCTTGCAGAGGTTGGTGGAGATGGGGGGGTCCTGTTCCTTTTACAGGGGTTTGCTGAACTCTTTCTTCCATGCCATGTAAGGGAACATTTTATTTGTGAATTCTCTCTTTCTCTGGTGGAATACAGTTTCTATAGAAAAATAACCTCCTTATGTATTAGAAAAACACCTGACGCTTTCAGTCCCCAAACAATTCCTTATAGGCTCTACAGAAACAAAATCCCCTCTGTCCTTAATGCCCCCTGCGCATCCTGTGCTTAACTTCACCTAGAATGACTGTAAGGAATTCATTAGGCTTGTATGACCAGCAACTGCCTCAGCAAGAGTGTGGGCAAAGAGAAGTAAAAACCCGACTCGCAGCAGACTTCAGTGCACGTTGTAGGGCTGCACAAAAAACAAATGCACCTCTGTCATGGTATGAACTTACTTTCTTCCTCCTGACTTCCTCCAAGTCACGTAACTGGCACGTGATGCCTGGCACAGATGGCACGCCGAGGCATGCAGAGAGTGTGCCAGCTGTCTGGCATCGGGACACAGGTGCTGATGCTCGCGCTTGCTGCTCACTGGAAGCCAGACCTCTAAGAAAAGAAAAGGGACATCGTCCACATTTCCGTGTCTCAGTTTTAAGATCAAATGGTGCACGTGCATAGAATAAAGGATTAGAAGGCAAAAATATCTCCTAAAGGTTGTTCTACACGATGCTTAAGATTGATGCAATAAGGTACCAGAATTTCATTGCAGTAAATAGACAACATATCATTACAGACATTATTATGCACACATGACATACAGATTCATCCAGAAGACGATTTGAGAATAAGGCACCAGTTATTCAGACCCTCATTGTAATCAGAATGTCTAATATATCTCAAATGGCACAGGCAACTGACCACGCATACCCTTTATGAGAGTGAAATATAGAAAGAGGCAAGAGAAAATCCAAGATTCATCACCACTTTGAGTTAGAGTCATCTCAATTGTACAGTGATTTTAAAGTTATTGATGTTTATTTTCAAATCCATACCTCTACAGATTGGAGGTAAGTCACTGTGGGCTGTATATATCAGGTGAGTGACAGGAACGATGACATCAATAACCAGCTACCATCAATGATGTAATGCCAGTATTACAGTTTCCCATTTTCTTTCAGCAAGAGAAAGCACTATTGACAGCTATTCTAAAATGCTGTGCTGCCGAGATGTCAAACATGCTCATTGATCAGTAATAGAGAGTTATGGAAAAACCCTTACGCCATTCATCAGCGATCTCTATTAGTAGCCCAGCCCTTGGCTTTCGGACAGCGTGAGAATGCACCATCTCCGCAGGAATAAGAAAAACAGGAGTTGGAGCAGTTGCCAGCTGGAAGCCAGGGAAAGGCAATGTGCCCCAGCCTTCTGCAGGCAGGGTGATTTAGGGCTCTGGCTGCTCAGCTCT
>NW_009626010.1:46534-52895 GCF_000690535.1 Cariama cristata | reverse complement strand
GAAAGAGTGGGGGTCAGGGAAGGCACACGAGAGAAAAAAGGTCTGACTGAGCGGCAATTTTACAGCAAATTGTCATCAAAGAGGAGCAGCCGTGAAGAAAGGGGGAACACGAGAAAGGTGATGCAGACAAAGTGGCCTGATTCTTCTTCAACCTTCCATAAATGTCTGGACGTCAGCTGGATACAAGGATGCCCGGTGGTTTTGCTGGGGCTGTGAGATTTTGCTTGGCTTCCCTGGAAGTTCTGCCTTTCAATTGCAAACTGGTGTTTGCTCCTTTTTTTTCAACTTACATCCTTAACATTGCTTTCTCACATACAGATCTGGCTTTTAGAAGAAAAAAATACCCAAAGTGATACTCAAATATATACCAAAATACTCAAAATGTGTACTAAGGGTACCGTAGCAAGACCACGTATTCAATGGCTTTTAATTTCTCAAACAGTTGATTTGTTCCAGGCTGTTACCTGTTCAAGGCTGAAGACGTGTATGCAGATATATATTTATCAATTTAGGTAATCCCAAGAACCAGTCTAAGAAAAAAAACCTGCGAAATGTTGAAGAAAATGCATCGCCCACTCTGCTGAGCAAATTTCGTTTCACCTGAACAGGGGTGCGGAAGCAAGGGAAGTCTGAACTCTTCCTCTCTGGTCCTTGCAAGACTAAACATCAAGGTACTCCGTCATCTGAGACTGCAGCTCTACAACAACACCAACAAAACCACCATGAGAAGGACTTCACTGAGTATTTTTTAAATTGCTTTTTTTTGTGGGGCTGAGTAGTGAGCTCTCACTTCATAGAACCTGCAAAAGATAAAGGTGCTAAAGACTCGTTGCCTTATGCCACCCAGACACAACCGCATTAATATCAGGAAAAACTAGCAGCGTGTCTCCAACTTGCAGCGTTGCTAAGGCAGAAGACGGAGCGCAGCCTGGGAAACCAAAACACAGCCTGATCAAGTGTTTCATGTAGTCTCTCTTGGCTGCTCGATGCAATACCTCCTTTGTTTGTTCCTAGCAGAGCTATTTATATCACACACTGAACTGAAAGGCAAGCATCCAAAGGTTTGCATTTTAGGGTTAGTTTGGGCAAGTACCCAAACCTCTGGATGCTAAACTCTCCAAACCACCAGGGTTTGCAGAATTAGGCTAGAAATCACACACAAATGGGCTTTCTCTAAAATAATTTTTGCACTCCATTTGTAACTGAACCACTCTCTTGACATGTTTTTATATTTTCCTATCAAGACCTAACCAGGGTATAAAAGTATAGAATACTAAGCAGAAAAAAAAAAAAAAAGTAAACATTGCCTAACTTGATTGGAAATACAGCACAAGAAATAACACATTTCCTCACACTGCAGTGGAGGGAATCCGTCCTTCACTCGGGATTACAGCGTTGGATCTGGTGGCGAGGTATCAAAAATAGATTTAATTTTAATTAAAAAGATTATAGAAGTATTAATAGAGCGAGGGCATCCTCCTGGAAAGAAGAGAAAGGGGAGTCAAGCCAAAAGAAATGTCAAGGACATTTTGTTCTGGGGGCTTCTGTGCTCTGCAAGCCCAGAGGTGCTCTGAGGTCCCCACAGGACAAAGCACGTCCTGCCCCTACGGAGAGAGCTGAGCTCACATTTCCAGTTTATTTTTGGGCTTGAAGACCTGATGCTCCACTTGGACCAATCCATCTTCATAGATGGAGCAGGAAGAGTGATTTTGCCAGCAGGGACCAGGTCCTCTAATGCTCAACTGTGCAGTACTGTTGAAGTCGGTGCCATGGGCCACGTGTGCCAAGTGACCAACACGCCAACTTGCTAGGCACAGGCTAGCAGCCCAGCTTCGCTTCAGGCACGTTCCCAGACACTCTGGCTTCCGTGCATTAGACAGCCATCCGATGAAGAGAACGCAGTGCTGGGTTCCTGACCACGCAGGAACCCCTTCCCCAGAGCTGCAGGGCAGGCACGTGGTACCTGCTCTGCACATCTCAAGCAAGGCCAGACGATTCAAAGTGTTTTTTGAACATTTTCTATACAGAAAGGTTTGGGAAGGTAGCAGTATTTAGGAGGTAGGTTTAGGGGGAAATGAGCATACTTCTTCTACCATTCGGACCCCTGTGCAGACGTTCAAGACATAAAATAAGGCAAGCAGCCTTCTTCTACACAGCAAAAATCCTTTAAAAAAAAAATCCTGAGGTTAAAGTATTATCCAAGCTCTATAATTCTGAGAAGTCTGTCTTTTGGAAAAACACCTACAAACTAGATTCCGAAAGAAGAGGTCATTGTTTAAAAAAAATACTACTTAGTAAAACATTCTTGAAAATTATTATAACTTGTTCTCCTACTGTTTTTCGACTTGGGATGTTTATTGAAACAAACCCTTGCCTGTGAACAGTTCCCTTTTGAATGAATCGGCGTTTTCCCCAAGCAAAAGTTTCATTAAATATTTGTCAGTCATCCTTACCGTGAAACACCATGAAGACCTACCATACAGCGACCTTAGATGATGAGGTATCTGTACATCCAGAGATGTCCTTTCAGCCAGTGATTTGCCCAGCAGGCAGCTGTAAACCAGCTGGTTTTTTCTCCCATCAGTGTCTTTCACGCTTGTGCTTCTTCACTCAAAAACTTCTCCTTTTCTGTCTGTTACGAAGACCTAGATGCAAGAATTATGAGTTGCAACTCTTAGACAAGATACAGATGTACATGTTAGGTCACTGCATCAGTTCTCCTTATTAAAGATGAAGCCCTGTTTTATATATTTAACCTCAATATAGTTAACATTTCAAGTGAAAGGCAAAATGCCTCATGTCTACTTGAATAATAGATGCAACGAATGCAATATCTGATAATATAGAATTATGTTTTTTTTTAATCAAACTCTGTATTGCTTTCTTCTTTTAAATTACAGATGATCTGTTCTACCCCAATACATCACTCGGAAATGCAGCAATTCTGCAAAGGCACATAGTTTTAAAAAACCCTGAGAAATATCTCGTGGTGTTCATGCAGTAATTGCTGTGTCTTTTTAAAGTTTCACTGACTGTGTATTTTAAAGCGTTTTTTCCAATGCTCTTGCTACCTAATTTGTAAAACAAATCCACAGTCCTGAACAAATCTGAAGGTGGACATATGTGTCCTTGTCTAGTAACTAATGTCCACTATTCCCACGTATTACAGCAGTTTATCAGCTTGCTCCTTTAAAGAATTTGACAGGAGTTTTTTTGCCTTTGGCAATCCAGTTGCAGTCTCATTCTACATCTGTTTTGATTGTCAACCTAATTCTGAGAGCAGTCAAAAACCTGAGAGCAGTCAGATCTCTCATGAATATCTTGGCAGGTTATGGCTTATTTAGGCTACAAGTAGCTCTCCTGGAACAGCATCCAAATATACTACAGATTGACTCGCACAAATATAAATCCCTCAGTGTTTACAATACCTTGCCGTAAACAATTAGTAAAACGCCTCATTGAGCAAAGATGCAAATAGCAGTCTGCAGCACCTTCAACTCGCACAAAGTTTTACCCGGGCTGTCGCTGAGCCTCGCTGCCTGCCGCCTTCTTTCCTGCCGGTCGCCTTGCCTGCCTGCCCGCCGTCTCGCATCCTCAGCCGCACGTGGGCTGAGCTCTCCTCCAGCTGCAGCGGCAGCAGCAGCGGCAGCAAGGTGAAGCGCGGGAGCTCTTCAGGGAGGGGAGAGCAAATTAAAGCTCACTGCAGGAAAGTTGTGCCCCTGGCACTCTGCTCATGCAACAGCTGCAGATACAACAACTATCATCTGACATTCTGACATATACGTTGAGCAAAGCAGCAAGTGAGCCAATGCCTACACAATATCGCGCAGGGCTCCAAGTCCCAGCCTTGAGCAAAACAGGTGTATGACATCCTGTTGCTAGTCTTCAGAGGCTATGGGTACGAGGAGAGACATCTGAGAGAGGAGCAGATGAAAATAACAAAGAAGGTTAAGGCTCGGGTTGACAAGCTCATTGATAATATTTTAGATGGAACAGACCTGCACGTTGACTACAAATTGCTCCTAATGTCTCTCGTAGACTGCAGGCCACAGTCAAAGTGAAAATGGGCTCATTCATTACTTTAGGCAAGGAAATTTCTGCGAAAAGGAACCGCCGCGACCCCGAAGACTCCAGATGTCCTCCGGGGCCGAGGTTGCAAAGTTGCCTTGGTGCCAAAACTACGGCATTATGTTGTCTAGCCGCGGCCTTCATGCTTAGATGTAAATAAACGGGAGCAATGAAATCCTTTAGTAAATATTTTTGAATTTGGTGGAAAATCCTGTTGCAGCATTTTGCTTTTTAATGTTCTGAGACTAATTGATTATCTAATAGGAGGCAAGGACATTGCCAGGAAAGACATTACTCTCGTGTTAGCATCCAGTACATGGTTCTTTGTGAAATTTAACTGGAAAAAACCCTGCATTTTGAAGAAGAATTTTAAATCCAATCTTCTAAATTTTTAAATTATAGACATTATGGCCCAGAAACAGAACGTCAGCTGCCATTCCTCAAAGTTCATTGCTTCAAGTCACATAGCTCCCTAGACTAATCAGCCTTTACTAAGTTGCCATATTTTGGGTAAAGAAAACACGTAGTAAAGTGAGACCATGTCTACATTCGGAAGAGCACTGTTGGATATTAAAGTTAGCATCTGCTATTGTCTGGTTAACAATTGGCAATTACCATTAGTTTCCACTGTGGCTGATGGAGTCACAGATGGCTGATTGAGTCAAGTAAGTGCACTTATTCCTATTGAGGGGTATGCTATAGCAGGAAAATAGTTACGCTAACATTATACGCAATCCAGCCAAAAAGTCACAAGGCATCAATTTCAGCTTGTCTGGCCTGTTTGAGACCTGTGCATTTTAATACCGAAAGATGCTGTGAAGAAGGGCTGTAAAAACTCAAAAACTAGGTATCGGACTGCAGTGAGGGGTTAATACAGCACAGCAAAAATCAATTTATACTGACCTGCAGAGGTATCGCTATCATTACAGGTAAAGCTGCTGGGAAAATTTGGATCGCTTCTTTTCTTTTTTAATAAAATTGGCTTGCTCTGTAATACATTATAAACATTTCAGTAATCACAATTTATCATCTTTAGTGGAAAATCTTAGCCACTTGGTTTGCATGTGCTTAATTAGAGATTTAATAAGTAGACAACTGTTTAAACACAGCCGTTTTGCCCATTAATATCATGTATCTTGGTTTGATTTAACACCTATAACTGCTAATACATTGTGCCATTCAGTAATGGGACTTTTATGCTTTTAATAATTCCGTGCTCTAGAGGTATTAAATTAAAAGCAGACTAATGCATCTGCATGCCAGATTTCTGTATTTCTGATGCTTTGTACCTGTTGTCCGTTGTGTTGTACCCTTTCCATCTGACCAGATCTCCTGCATTTTCACCATTGTCATGGCTCAGCGCAGGGGAGGACCAAGGCAGAGGCTCTGCTACCGGTTGTCCTTCCCCAGGGTGAGCATCCCTGCCTTCACCCACCCAGAACTGGTTCAACACCCACCCAAGACCTAAAGACCCCAAGATATTTAAAGACATCCATTTCATGGCAATGCTAATGAGAGCCAGGCACCTCTAACCACCCGGTTTACCGTGGTATTTGATATTTACACACCAGGCGGCATCGCCACTCCTGTTAGCGTGAGAGCCAAGCTTTGCCAGCCTTTCCTGTGTCAATCACAGCCGTTCCTAATCTTTGCAGTTTTACATCCCTTTCTTATCCACTCTGAAACAACACTTTGAGGATTATGATCACTTTCCTTGAGCAAAGGCGAGAGAGGATTGCCCAAGCTTGGAACAACTGCAGAGAGCCCAGAACAGTCAAACGAGGCTGAGTCCATTAACTGGCTCTTGACCATCTCAGGGGACTTTGGATCAGGCCCCGAGTAAATCCCCAGGGTGTTTTGCTTAGAAAAAAAATTTCTAGATTAATTTTCCAGACCTGTTACGTCTTCAGAGACACCAGATGTTATTGGATGTGAAGACATGGAGACCTGGAAATAAAAATCAAAAAGAGTGAAACTCATTTGTCTCAATCTTAATTGCTGGTGCACATTTTAAAAATACCTTTGCCAATCAATTCTTAAAAAGCAGCATCTTTATTTTCTGCAAAATGCTAGGCAGAGTGTGCTTAAAGCACATGTTGCACAGGAGAGACCAGGGACAGAGGGAGGACCGGGGTAAGGACATCGGCACACCGTGCCTATAGCAGGGGCTCGTGAGAAATGAGCTTGGTGCTCTTAGCTCAGCACCCGGGCTTGCTTGCAGCACAAAACTGCCCCAATTTGGCAGCGAGCTCAATGTTTGCTTACGAGAGCGAGCGGAGAGCTCGACCGAGCG
>NW_009626010.1:45533-46497 GCF_000690535.1 Cariama cristata | reverse complement strand
ACCGAGCTTATGTCCTCGGCCTCCGGCACCCTGCCTTCCCTCGCCGCGCGGGCAGCACTCTGCCTCCCGTGCTCGCCCCTTCCCACCGCACTTCATTTGTTGCAGAAAAAAAGGGAAAAAGAATCAAAAAAGCAAGCTCATTCTCAAGCTATCCCTCACATTTCTGAGGACTGCTGCCAAGCTAACACACAGATGATTTTTCTTGGCATCTTTATTTTTCGATGATGTTTTTTCAATGCTTAGCATTAAGCTGAAATACTGTTTGCCAGGGATCACTGCCCATCAGGTGCTTTATTACAGATGAAATTAGATTTCTTTACAGTTGCACTGGAAGAGGAGAGAGAGAGATAATGTGAATAGCTTTTTAAAACTGACGGTCATTTCAGCAAAGCATTTTCCCCCCCCCCCCCCCAATCAAAACTATTTCTCTCTTCTCTCCCAAATTAAAACTGGATTAAAAAGAAAAAAAGAAAAAAAATACTTTTCAGCTAAATGTACTTGTAGTATTGGGAATATATTTTTTTCCAGCATGGATACTTTTATTCCTACAGATTTAGATAGTGGTTTGCTCGTTTTCACTTAGAGGGCTATAGTCAAAATCCCACAGCTGTTTGCAAGAGGGTATTCCCGAGGAATATCTTCCGCAGGGAGAAAAAAAAACAAATCCCTAAAGGTAAGTTTTGGAAACATTTTATGCCAATAAGACAAAGCACATTGCTGCAATGGTACCCGGCGCTGGCAGCTTTCCACGCCGATGCAGCCCCGGTGCTCTGCTGCGGCGGCGGCTGGGGGTTGCTGTGCATCCTTCTTCTGTGCAGAGAAGGCACAATAAAAAAGCCAATATTGGCTCCTACACAAAACATGTTAACTTTAGGAGATGACAGGCAGTTTCACAACAAGTGTACGCTTTCAAAAGGGGAGATTTATTTTCAAAGGAAACTCCTTTTTCACATTTCTCACGTCT
>NW_009626010.1:27500-45488 GCF_000690535.1 Cariama cristata | reverse complement strand
GGGGGGTTGGGAGGGAGTGGGAGGGGTTTTTTTTGCCTCCTATCTACTAAAGAAGCCTGAATTTTGCACCTGCATAATGCTAAAGGCAGAGGCTGGATAAAGCTGTAAATTGTTTAACAGCCAATCTGGAGAAGGAGTAGTGCTCAAAAAACATAATACCTCTGGAAGGCTGGAGGCAAGATTCATTTAAACAGTTTTCACTGTCATCGATGTCACCAATTTGAAGCTTGTCTTGTTTACCGGATGAAGGTTTCACACTGTGTCAATGTTCTGCCAGGATTCGGCATTAAAATGAGCAGTTAGTACAAGTCAGCCATAAACATGGCAGATCTGTTAGACTGGCAGAAGCCACTGCGAGCTCCCTGGTGCAGCTTTTAAGCACTTGGCATGCTGCTAGCTCAAACTGGAGAGGGGGCTGTGAGCATCATTTGGGCCTGAGTGCAATGCACTTGAAATAATTACTTTAATCAGCAAAAGTTAATTACTTTAAATCATAAATTAATGGTGGAGCATTTGGCAGAGCCTGATGTGTGTGGCGAAGCTGTCAAGCAAAAATCACAGGTGAACCGGCGACCCCTTCTCAATATCACTGGATGAAAGAAAGGAGCTCACCTACTGTGCGTGCCACTTCTGCCACATTAAGAAGAACTCTTTGTAACAGGAGAACAGCCACCTTAAACTGTCACCTATAAAAAAGGGACTATAAACAAGCAGATTGCTGCTAAGCAGGTGCTGCTGGAGGAGTTGGCCCTTGATAATAATAAGATCTTAAAATGGCATCTGCCTTTATTTTATAGCACAATTGGAAAGATGGTTAAAAGTAATAAACCCAGCTGATATGTTTTATGAGTTAGTAGTTAGCAGTGTTTGCAGGGGATGAACCAAAGATTTGGGGGGGAGGGGGGGGGAGATGCAGAAGACTGGAAGCGGCACGCTTAAAGGCGTGTTAAGGAAAAGGGCTTGACGGGTTTATGTCTGAGAGCGCGCGGTGCATATGGAGCGAGGCGCAGGTACCGGCGCTCAGCAGCCGCCGGAGCACGGCTGGGCTTTCAGCTTCACACGCTGCAGTCCCCCAGCCCCACACTCTTTAGGTTGCATTTCTTATTTCACCTGACAGGCGACTGACAATTTGAGACAGTGCTATGAGCCGAGCCTATGAAAGCAATGAAAATCCTTCTCGTACAAATACATCCCAAGTATCCGATTGCCTTAAGGAAGAGCCCCTGTCTGGCTTCGCTGTGCTTTACGTCATTGTTTAGGAAGACAATATACGTCTTACTGGAAATCATCTGGCGTATTAACCTGTAAACAAGCTTCAGTTTAGAATAAACAACTTGAAAAAGTTGTGAACGAAAATGAAAAGATAAGGCAAAACTATGTAACCACGATGCCCAGCCCTGAAAATTAACGTTGAACTGATTTCTGAAACGTGAAAGAGAAGCGGAGCAGAGAACATTTCCAGAATGGTGAAGTCAGTAAAAATGACTTCAGAATTTAGGAAACTGTTATAAGGTTAAATCACTAAAAAGAAATAATATTTGGTTTCATTTGGGGGAAAGGGAGGATGTTTGGGGCTAAGGTCATGTGCATATTCATGGCTACGGCCATCTATGTATTTAATATGCACATTAAATAGTAATATATATACTAACATATATATCAAATTTAATTCATTCTCTAAATTAACTTTAATTACAGAATGAGATCTTTTCAAAGGAGGCTAAGAGCCTTGGATACCTCCATACTCTTAATTTTTTCAGGATGAGTCAGCAATTCCAGATTCACAACATCAGCACATTAAGCGTACATACCAAATCTCTGCCACAGTCTGCTTGGAGGATGTCTTCGCCATTTAAGGCGACAACAAAGGTGCAAAAAACATGTTATAGGCTGCACCCAATTCCATAAAGTATTTCTGCAAAATACAATAGTCTCGTTTTACTTTTTTTCTGCTGGTACCTAAGAAAACACTGTTATCTCCCATCCAGCAGCCACCTGAAGCCAAGCAGAGGTACTGCAGCCTCTCCGCTCTCCATGCCGCTGGGTGGACTTCGGTGCACTTTGAAAAAAACGAGGGTTTTTTGACTTTTTCTTTGGCTGGGAGTGGCAGATGACTCAATTTGTATAGCGCTGCTGTTCTACCTCCTTTTGAAAGCACTTAACAATACAAAGAGGCTGATATCGCAAAGCCCGCAACTGCTTTTTTTCCCCCCTAAGGACACCCTACTTTTTGTCTACAGGCTTCCTGCAATTTTGTTCCTCTCCAGTGCAGAACAGGAACCATCGGGAAATTCTGTGACCAACAGCGCTGTTGAAAACTGTCGATTTAGGCGGTGCTGAGGTTTGTTCTGCAGCTCAATAATTCAAAAGTGTTCAAATGAGCTCTGCATTGACAGCATTATTGGTGCCCCTCCTAATCTTACAAAACACACTAAACTATAGAGCAGTATTTTGATTAAATTCTTCAACTTTCCATGATCCTAGACACTGTTTTATGCATGACCTTGAATGCACATAACCAGAAATTTTCAATTCACAGAGACCTTCTCTTTGCAAAATATGGTAAGCGCATCAGGAGCGGATGTCTAAGTAACAGCATCCAAAATTTAATCAAAGATTGCCTTGGACAACTGCAGAAAGTCAGACTCTCCCTCAGCAATATAACTTGCCAGAATACTCATTGCAGAGGTTGCCAGATAGGTGACTGAGTACAGAGGCTGAAATTACTTCCCTGGGCTTTCCTTTGTTCCACGGAGCTGCTAAAGTTTTCAATACTACTGTTTATGACAGATGTCCTTTTAGTCTGCAGCAGCTCAGGTCAGGTACGGTGGTGCCCAGGGCTGGGACCTCCACCGGCGCCGAGGAGAAAATATCCCCTTAAATGCCCCCAAAAGAGGATGCCAAAGATGCCCACATCCCCAGAGCAGAGAAAAAACCAACACAGACAAGCAGTGGCCGGGAAAGTAATGGGGAACAAGGCATGGGGGTCTTCTTAGGAAAAGCTCCCCCAGCAAACACAGACCCCAGAGGAGCTCTATGAGTGGGTTGCTCTCATCAGCACCACTGTCAGCTTTCCTATATTAAAAATGAAGGAAGCTAACCCATTTAACCAGCTACCATTAACTCATAGCAAGCCCTTCAACCATCAATGCTGAGGGCGCCTCGGATGCCACCCTGACCTCTGGTACAGGGCTCCTCCCGGGAGGGTAGCCCGGAGCTCCAGCCAGCACCTCCCCAAAACCGGCTAAGTCAGTTTTTCCATCTCTAGGACAATACTGCTTCAAAACACCAAGTGTAGTCTGGAAGGTGTTAGCCAATACATGGGAATTTGGATTTCTTTATGATTTTCTCAACACATAAAATCACTCATGCTCTGCAAGAAGCTAGTCTGCTCATCTGGCATGCAAAAACTCCCGCAAGCTCAGGATTCAAATGCTGTTCTGAACAACAGGATAAAATGCAACAGTTTGCATTGCGAGACCTCAGATATCTTCAAGATTTACATCTGCTGGCCCCTGTTCTCTGCTGCATACCCTTTTTTTATAGGTACCCTCGTTGTGACAGCAGTGCCCTGCAGGAGCTGCCGGCGTCGGGGCAGAGCATGCAGTGGCACTAATGTACACGGCAAGGCGGCTGCCAAAGCACAGCAGCGTGAAGAAGCACGTAGCATCGGAGCCCGCAAAGGTTTCAGCCAGCAGACATCATCAGGAGCAGCAACCTGGAGGTGCAGAGATGGAGAGAATGAAACCTTACTCTTTCGGTCCTCCCTGCACAGCTATTCAGGAAGCACAGGATATTTCATCTAGAAACCACTTCTTTATTAGTATTCTACCCTAAACAGGCATCGAAGCAACTTGATGCTAAGAAAGGATGGACTTAACAGAGCATTCATTTTTTTTTATTATTTTCTTTTTTTTCCTCAGCACCTAGGCTGTTTCAAATTAAAGAGAATCCGGCTTCAGGAGGCAGTGCTATTTTAATCATTCCAATGTGTCCAGTACGGGAGATGAACTCAAAAGGTGAATATTAAAAGTAGTTGTGGAATTCAGTCATTTCACGAATGAACACATAATAGCCAAAGGCAAAACCGGAAGGCAACTTCACTTCCAATCAGTGTTTTCATTTTATTGAAACCAGATTGGAATTCCTGGAAAGAAGCCTACATATCACATCTTTAATACTAATTTTCATGTACTCCAGTAAAACTGTCAGGGTGAATCAGTTGTTGAAGAAAGCTTCCTGTATAATTTACAGATGTACCTCCCTGTAGCCTGCGATTTCATCCTGAATCAGAAACATGGTTTTGATCATATTCACAGATTTCCTCTCACCTGTACAGGTTTTTCATTGGCTCTAATTTGATTATTAAAATTGGACGTTTTATGGCAAAACTGGTGATAAAAGTAAGCCAGCTGCTGTATGCTCAGCAAGGTTTTACTTTATGTACTTATATAGATACACACCTATATCTGTCAGAGGAGATGCATGCCTGTACACAGAGATACTCCCACAAAATCATCTTTTTAGGATGGAATAACATTCAGAAACCAAACCGCTATTCAGTGCAAACATCTTCATCTTCCAAGAACATCAAAGAACCAATAAGTGGCAGAGGATTTCCAAACGGAGATAAATATAACACTTGGATGACGACTGTAAGAGCCTTTTCTCCTAAGCCCCATGATAAACCCAGCGCGTTGTTTGTTTGAAGAGGAGTCCAGCGAGGCTGCGTGGCCACCAGCCACCGCGACCGCCTCCGAAGCCGCTCCGTTTTGCACTGATAGCTGCTCTTTTTGTTTCCCTGCGAGCTGCCGGCCTGCCAAGACCGCCTGCCAAATCCCTTCCCTGCAAGCATGCAAAAGAAAGAAGGGCGAGCGTGCTCGTGAGCCCCCCATGTCTTAATTCCCCCAAGTGCTGCTGTAGGAAGCGCGGCATTATTCCCGTGCTCTGGAAGGAGGGATGGGGTCGGCAGTGGGATGCAGGGGTCATTTTGTGGGGCTGTTGTAGCGGTACATCTTCACTGCTCGGCTTTAGGTAGTGTCAGCACTTCCATTAAAGCTCCATTAGTCTGGGGTTTATAACTCATCTGTAAAAATTTGCTCGGGCTGCAGGAACTTGGCAAACAAGGAGTGCATTGTGGGGGTTTTTTTTGTTCCCCCCTCCCCCCCTCCCAAGTTGTTAAAAAAAACATGGTTTGGCTGCTTTTTAAGCATCTTTTGACACATGTATAAAATGTTTATTAGTTTTAGACGTTTCTGTGCTTGTAAAACTCAAAATTATCTTCATTATAAAAAAATGAAATTTAAGGAAGCTGGAGGGCATCTCTGGAGACTTCGATTCAAATCCTGACGAGGCCACAAGTATAAATAAGAGCTTGCTTGTCTCAGCTAGTCTCCATTCATGTGCTTCACAAAACCAGGGCTCTGCACTGGCACGGGGGACAGCTCTGCCCCGCGAACCCTGGGACAAGCGAGGCAGGACCAGGCAAACTGGCAGAGCCCTAAGCAGGAGGTGCTGCATCTCAGCCCGCTTCACGCTTGGCAGAAGAACCCATTGTCTTCCCCACCTGTTTTAGCATCACAGCGTCCAGTCAAAGGTGAAAGAAAATCTGAGCAAAACATTGGAATCTAGTATTAAATACTGCACGCTGTCCTTTAACCATCTAATTGTGGGGGAGGGAGGAGAGAAAGTGCAGGAAAACAGCCGAGGAATCAGTGTTTAGACAGCCAACTATCACATGCAACGTGTTCCTTCAGCCGAAACCTCATTTCAGCTTTTCGGGGATGGGAATATATTGCTCTCTCACACTGAGTGGGGTATTAATGCCCTGACTGGACCCAACTCCCAGCACCTTAATACAGCAGGATGCTCCCCTCCCTGCCTAACCCTACATGACTGAACAGCCCTGCCCCAAAATAAGCCAGAATTTCACCAAGACTGCTCTTCACACTGCATCTGGAAGGTGGAGCAGGTGGGCAGGCTGTATAGATCCCCAAATGTCACACTTAAGACAGCAGCAAAAACAGCAAGGCAATTTTCCTGTGCTTGGCAATGATCAGTAATACACTGCAATATGCATGTGCCTACTTCTGTTTGTATTTTAAGTTGTCAGTACCATCTAGTTCATTGCATGATGTTTTAATATTTTTTTTCCCAAATATAGGAAGATTTTCTTCTTTTCAATTTTAAAAAAAAAGTGCTTTAAAAATGTATCAGTACAAGGCTGGGTAGCAAAGTGGGTTAATGCACAAGCATTTCACCTCCAGAGGCTTGGTTTCAAAGTTGGGTTGAGTGTCTGCTTGTCATATCACAAACTCACGGCTCCCTGGCCCAAATGGCAACATCTACATGCAGGCAGTCCATCGCTGGGGTAAAATAACAGGTCATCGCAGGTCAAGACTGCAGCATAATGTAAGAAACGAGGTTAGAAATTACATAAACTCTGAAAGACCAAATTAGATTCAGTCATTTCTCTGTTTAGCAGATACATACAGCAGAGTCTATCTACTTGGAGTATATGGAAGATGAGCAGAGGTTTTGTTTGTTTGTTTGACATACTGATGGAGTAGTGATTTTGCAAACGCATACTGAGGTCTAATCAGCGAAGCATGTAAACATACCTTAAACTTCGAGGCTATGCTTAAGAACATACTTGAACAAATCTGATATAATTTTAAAATCTATAAACTTTTCGTTGTTCACGTTGCAAAACTAACTTTGCGCTCCTTAGCATCAGACAAAAGCTGATACTTGAATTAATGCGTTGCATTTCAGCTAGATGGAAGAAAACAATTCAGACCTGCAGTAAATTCAAAAGTAGTATTTCCCACAGTGTTTGCACTGAGCAAGCTGGTAATACTTCTTATCTTAACCTCTCCTTCCTCTTCTTTTATGCAAAATCCATCAAGACACACATTTGAAAATACCAAACCTCACATGTTTTCTAAGTTTGTCTCCTCTTTATTTGTCTCAGTGCCTTACATTTGAAGTCATTAGAAGGCATCATCTGAGCACAAAGAAAAGTAAAGTGGTACCTTTTAAGGGGGTGGGAACCAAAGCGGTACCTACACCTGGAGTTGTGGGGTGCTGTGTAAGAAACTCACCGAGCACCATGGGTGCATGGCTGCCTTCCTGCGTGGCACTCCAAGCCTATAACGACCATATTCCACATCTCCTTCTGGAGCTCTTCCCTACAGGACATGATAGACGTGTCCCAGGAGGTATCCAGCGTTCTCTGTGGAGTGAAAAAAAGGGAAGGTATTGTTCATTCCTCTTGTGAGAGAAATAATCCAAGAATTTTTAAGTATCCCCAGACTATTGTTGTGGCTCTCTTTCATTGCCTGCCTGTGCCTTCTCCCAAATCCAGTCTTGCAGATGCACTGGAGTAAACAGATCCCATTTGATCCCAAGGGATTGCTTCCACGGGAGTCTTCCAGGCATTGTTCTAGGGTTACTCCTTGAAAAGTCCAAATCAAAAACTAACTTTCTTACTCATACTTCTAATTAAAATATCCTCGTATCTAGCCTGCATCAGCCATACGCAGTCACCTTCTGCATTATTGTCACCCCTCTGAACAGCTTTTCCTCAGGCTCTTCAGTCCTGAATGGGTGGAGATTTGGCATTTCTAGCACCTCTTTTTCCAGTGTTGCAGCAACACCAACTTTGAGCATCTCTCAGTGGATGGATGGAAATTAGAATAAAGGCATTTATAATACATGAGCAAAAACCCCATCAAAACCTAATACTTCAAAAGGCACAGATCTAGAAATATGCCTTAAACAAGAACAAGGGTAAATGCTAATGTGTGTCTATTAAATGCATCTTAAAGTATTTTGCTTCCCAAGCCGCTCGTTGCGGTATGTCAGATCACTCTGTATCTCCTCTCTTTTCGTACTCTTCCCTAAGCACCCATTGCAGACCCCGTCACTTCCCATGGACTGGGCTGGATGGATGACCCCTCTGACCTCGTAAGACTGCTCTTTCCTCTTCGGTTTTGCTGAATTATATTACAGATCAGAAAAGTGTCATAATTACATTTCAAAGGACAAAATTTACACGAAGTGTTATGAAACTTTTTTATACATATGATACTGAATCATCAGTGACCAGCCCATGATCCCCGGGGAGGCAGGGGCATCCCCATTAGCAATCCAAAGGCATTTGGTGTGGCACAGCTCTAAACAGCTGCTGAAGTAGCTCTTCCATGCTAAGAGGATAAAAGAAGAAAGTAAGACTATTTCTGTTTAATAATACGGAGAATATAAAAAAACTGCAGATGTATCAGAAGTTTAGCACAAATCTGTAACCCATAGCATTCACAATAGTGATTCTTGCAGCATTTTTGTTTCACCAAATCATAAAAAAATCTTCAGTACCTGAGTATGGTGGCAAAGTCCCCAGCAGAGGTTCGGACCTATTAGCCTGTCTGTTTTGTCCAGGCATCTTATACTGGGCATTCCATTTAAGTCTATCATGGGGATGTTTCTATGAACTATCTTAGACTTAGGAACCTGGAAACAAGATGATCTACATGAAGTGAAGGCCTGAATTACTGCCACAGAGATGACAAAATCCATGCACCAAATTTTATCAGGAAGAGAGTAACGACTTAGGTGTGACATCTCCATGAGCAGATCTACACTTGCATTGATTAGCATGGCATGAAACTCAGAGTCCCTCAAGGAAACAAGAAGCTTTCTTGTCTCCCTTCCTCATCCAGATTATCAGAGGCTGCCCCAGTCTCCCTACCCCATGGGCCATGCAGATCCCATTGCAGTTGTAGCACAGGACAATATTTCTCATTACTGGTTGAGATGACTCCTATTTCATTTCGACTATGCAAGGCTCTGTGCTCAGGCAGTCGTACCAGTGAGGGATATTTTTCCACACACCTCTTGAAGGGAGGGAGCATGGATGCAGGACCAACACAGCAAGGTTTGTGGTCCCATTATGGTCCCAAGACTAAGTTTCTTAAATTGACTAAAACATTAATCTAATGGGTCAGTCTGGAAACGACTCAACTCCTACACAGCCGGTACACATGTAAGCTGAAGTCCCATCATGGAAGAGCTGATGGAGAGACAGAGCTAGTTCAACTGTCCCTATAGCTCATACCAGTCTGATAAAGAGAGATAGGTACAGAGAAGGACAAGAATAGAGAAGAAAACCACAAAAAGGCACAATGACTGATTCTCTCTGATGGGAGTGACCAAGGAACACAAACATGAGACAGACCGAAAAGCACCGTGAGGAACAAGAGTCCAAGATTTCGTTTGAGCATCAAAGTTCATAAAGGCTAAAAGGTTGGATCCTGGGAGTTGTTCTTTGGTAGTGTCTGATCATAAAGCAGAGATAAGACTTTGGATCCCAAGGTACAAAACTTGAATGTTTACTGATCAAACTGAAGACTTCACTTTCCTGGTAGAGAAGCAGAGCAGCAGACCTATAACCTCCAGCTTAATTTTATCACTGTGGAAACCTATATTCCACCAGATGAGGTTTCCTGTTGAAATAAAGTAGCTGTCATTTTCTTGGAGACTCTGAAAGCAGAACCAAAAGCCGCCTCAGTGTGGAAGGGAGGATCGGGGAGGGTGAATAGGAATCACTTTTTTGAAAAAAGCAAAGCAAGAAAAGCAAACAGGAATTTCTTAGTTAACTCCTTATTCCAAGTCCAGAGTCAAGTCCACTTACCTGCATTTTGGGAATGGAGGAGCAGACAAGTCCCATTCCTTCTCCTTGCTTGGGAGACAAAGATGACACCAGTCAAACAGCACATCTCAGTCTTGCATTGTTGCCAGTGGCGTGCGATATGGCAGTGACTGTCCTTCTGCTCCAGCTCAGCCCAAGCCTTGTTTCAAGAAGGTGGTGATGGATGGTCCATCAGGGAAACAGTGCTGGAGGACACAAGGTACCTTCCACAGAAAGTGGTCTGGAGGTCTCTTCCCAGGAGGGAGAGATTCAGCAGGGTGGGACGACGTGCATGAGCCCGACAGCACGTGCCCTCCAGCTGGTCCCACTTGCAGGATGGGTGACAGGGCCACCCAGGGTGACAGCCTCTGTCTCTAGCCTGAGTTTTGGGGGTCTGAGAAGCTTTGGCCACCAAAGGTGCCCACAAGATCCCCATTGCATGGGACAGGGAGACAAAAAGTACAGGCTTCAACGCTGCCACCTTCACTGTGTCCTTCACTGTGATTTGCAAACCTCAAGAGCTGCTCCTTCAAATTGCAACCAATTTTCCACTCTTAATTTTGGTTTCCAGTGCCTAAAACAAGCTTGTCTGGGGCTGGCAGCAAGCATTGTGCCTTTTGGAGTAGGATGAGGAAAGCCTTTGTCCCGGTTCTGGAGGGCAGCCAGAGCACAGGCTTCTGGATGGAAAGACATGTGCCTTGAGAAGGCAATATTTTGTCATATTTTCCCCCTTTTGGTTAGTGTCTTATATCACATCTCGGGTCACCCAGTGCAGACAATTAAAATTAAAATCCCACAAACCATGAATAGTTGCAGAAGGCTGGGAAAAAAGAAAAAAAAAAGGAAAAAAAAAAAGAAATCACAAGGCTTATTTTCCAAAAATAAAATCTCTCTCAGAAAACATATCAAAACAGCCAGCACTCAGCACTGTGAATAAAATTATCAGACTCAATAAATATTTTATGCTCCCATTCTAATTGCCAAAAAAAAGTTAATTTCTGGAGCAAAGTTTTTTTTTCATCTTTATTTTTAAACCCTTAACATAATGACTGAATGCCTAATACGAAAATGATAAATTTTTTAAAAGGTTTCTTTGAAAAAATTCAAAGCTGAACTTCAGCAGAAGACCACAGGGAAGTCTATAATCTTTAGTTGGACGCCTGGCACACCACCGCTCCGGCCGGTGCCAGCATTGCATTCTGACAGAACAAGTGTTGCATGAGATGTGAAGGATGACTCCGGTCTGCCGAAAAAACCCTGGAGCAGGTGTTCCTCATCCTCATTTGCAATGGAGCATGGCCCCTGGCTCAGTGAGCTGGAGCAAATGCGCTGGCAGGACCCATCATGTACCTGCGTGCTGAGATGCACTAATGATAATGGATGCAGGCCTATTAACCACCCCATTTGTAATGGCACACAACGCTGATTGCTCGGGGAGTGAGTCAGCGGCTTTCCAAGAGGGAGCGGGGAATGCCGGGAACCCATGATCCTTTGTGCATCCCTTCTGCTCTGCTGGGTGTACAACTCTGTTAGTCTTTATTTAATAATACAAATGAATACATGATTTGCTACATGATTATACATGAAGATAAGTCACTTTGGGCAGCGCAGCATCAGACAACAAGTCTTGGGCTGCGGATCAGCTCCGCTTCTGCATTATTTATTTTTTTTTTGCCGGGGAGGGAGGAGGTCCCTGGCTTGGCTTAATCTAAGAACCAACAACTCCAGGGCAAAAGTCAAGGGTCCAACAAGCACGCATAAGCTTCGGGGTTTACGGAAAGCTTCTGCTTATCTTTGAGTGAATTTTTCAGCACAGCTAGGGAAAAATGTGCTACCCGGCTTCTACCCTTCATTGCCTCGTTTTCCTTGGGAACGAAAATCCTCCAAGAATAACCTTTAAAAACACACACCTGGGCTTCATCGCTGTTTGCGTTGTTCTTAAAGAACTCCTTGCTGCTCCATTTTATATAAATGACTCTTGCTGAAAGCCTGTTGCCCCGGTTCGTGGAATAACAAGGCAATTCGGAAAGGATGCACTCATAAAAACCAGTCATTAATAAACAGATCACATTACTTGTAGGTACTTAGTTCCATGGCCAACTTAGTTAAATAGCCACTTTTGGGCCAGAATATTGCAATCAGCAAAGTACAATGTAATTATTATTGTAAACTTAACTACTGTATTTGCTGGGTTCTTGGCAAAACCAAATAAGCTGCTTACGCTGTCTGCTTCGCAGCAGCTCCGTTTTGATTTCTTTGCAAAATGCAGAAGAGGGCTCTTTTGTTACATTTTGCAAAATAGGCGATTTGGTTGCCAATTTAGTCTAACAGGCAAATATCTCCAACTATTTTGCCTGATAAATTGCTGCTTTTTGTCCACAGCAGATAACATACGAAGATAAATAAGAAAGATCAGATCTTACCTGAAGTTGTAACAACCACTTTGTATAGCATGGTTCCCACTGCAATGTTTCGTATTTGAAGCTTTGTAAGCAGAAAAAAGACAATTTGTGTACATAAATTCCTAGATAACTGCATCAAAATTGTCTGTCACCTTCTGGTGACTTTACATCACTCCAATAATGTAAATAACTGTAAATATGGCTTAAAAGTTTATTTAATAAACTAGTTGAGCATCTTTGTATCTAAAAGTGCAGAGCAACTGAATCTTGTCAGCCAGGCTAGATCCAACATTTCTATTTTTTTCTGCTTTTCCCTTGGCAGTCAAAGGTTTGAGTTTGAATGACTGTTCAGCAAAAAAGCCCTTATATTAAAGAGGCATACACACATCACATGTCCACAGACTTACCATCAGGTAAAGGCCACAAATAAATGGCTGCACAGATGTATGCAAGAGCAATCATATTATGGGAGATTGTGTCTGCTGCTCCACAATATATTCTCTCTATAGAGGTACAGTTCACAAAGATTGAATGTGAGAAGAATGAAGAATGGAGACTTGGCCATTAAATGCAACATCCCAATACTAGCAATTAACCATGTAATATTTTACTGTTCTGATTTTACCCATGCTCAACTCTTTGCTTTGAAGACCACACTTGGCAACGCAATCCCCCACCCCCATATGCACACAAACCACTTCGCTGGCAGTCACATGGCAGTCATCAAAGGGGCTGGAATTTCTCTATATGTATTGTACAGTATATTTCAAAGGAATTTTTCTGCCATGCACAGTATATCAATACTCAATGTGGGAGTAATTTAACTTCTTAATTTATTGCAGCAGTAACAGCATTTTCAAACTGGTCATAAAATATTCTTGTACTCTTCTAATCTGGGTTTTCAATGTGCTATAATGGGAATTCTATGAATAATATTGGGAAGTGAGAGATATTTTATACGGTATCTCTAAGGGAACAGTGTTATTGCATAAAAGTTAGGTGACATGGGAGAGACTGATAGAGGTGGTGTTTAAAAAAAATTTACCCTTCAAGATTTGTCACATGAATAATAATGATTTAGTGACTTTTTTCCTTTCTAAAAATCAAATCTACTCTGAGAAAGGGTTACAAAAAGTATGTTCTAATTATGGATGGCTCTGAATCATATAGAGCAAACACAGCTAGTACGAGCTATCTAATGGCATTGCAAACTATCCAACTACTCTCTCTTGTCCAGTTTTGAATGTACTCTTACTATATCTTGTATCTTGCTATTATTAAGGCCCTAGTGAGATCAAGGTCCTGTTATAGGATATGCCTCATAAACAACAGCTACAGGCACCCTCTGGAAGGATTTGCATTCACCACCCTTTGGACAGAGAGAGGAGACGTGGAGATGTGAACCCCGCTGTCCTCCTCTCCCAGGCAGGGCTGGAGGTGGGTTTGCCCCGGATGACAGAGAAGGCTCTGCAGTAAGCCAGGCACCAAATCTATCAAATCTCATCCCGTGTTGCTTCTTAGCAAGCAAGATGTTTTCCAAAATCAGGATGGAAAATTATAGAATTCTTTCCACGAGAGGTCTGTGTGGATGCTCAGAGGTCCTGGCACTGTGGTACAGCAGCCAGTGCCGCAGCACCTCCAGCGGTGCTAGCTTGGCTTCCCTGGAGATTGTTTTTTTAATTTCCTTTCAAGGATATTTGTCCTCTGGTACTCCCTAGAGGTCAACAACAGCCTGCCTAACCTGTTTGATTGGCACACAATTTTGCCTTGGTTGCAAAGAGAACCTTGTCCTTCCTCTCAATCGATGCTCGGCCCTGAGCTTTCTTGCTTTGCAAAAGCATCGTGGGCAACGGTCTGGAGCAGTGTGGGTCACCGTCACCTCGTCACCCCATCGGTACCCACTGCTGAGAGCTCCAGCACCCTGGGCCCCACCATCCTGCACACCCTGACCCCAGTTTTTCCACAAACGCTTCGTTTGCTTGCATTTTTGGAGCAGCAGGTCTCACGTTACTGTGCTTTCTGTTTTTTAGCACTCCTGGTGAAATTTATTGTTGTAAAGCGCCCTGAGCACACTGGCAGGGAAAGACAATTACCCAGCATTTCCAGTGTTGGAAAAGTGTAATTGTGATATATATGTGCACTTCCTTCCAACACAGTCCTAAGGCCTGAGTTTCATCTTTCCAATTTGACACCGTAGACTTGATGCACTCTGTCCAGTGCACCCTGCGGATGGGGGCTGCGTCTGGGCTTCTGCACTTTGAAATAACCTTACACATTCAGACGCAAGTTAGGGACTTGGGGTTGAGGCACGATGTGCAATGGAGTAACAACTGTCATCAGTATTTCAACTCATTAGAGTATCATTACATTCACATAATTTAAATAAGAACTTACCCTGAACCTTGTCGTTGGTGTACAATTAGAGGAAGCTGTGCACTTTTTGATGGCAGGGAAACAGCCACTCATTGAACTCAAAGCATTTCACAAAGCATCAAAAGCTTAACACCACATTGAACCAGTCCCTGTCCACTTTCCCTGTGCCATAGCTTTCGGATGATCACACAAAATGAGCCAAACCCAGAGAGCTCAGGTTGGGAGGTCAGAGTCACCGTCCCAGGACTGAGATGCAACTCACGCACATCACTCTCAAAGCAAAACAAGGGGACCATGTGCTTGAGCCCAGTCAGTTCAAGCAGATTTTTCTGGTCAGCCCCTCAGCAGCTTTTCTGGTATGTGCTACAATCTCCAAAATCAGGGATGAACCAGCAGCTTCTTCCCCTCACCCTGACAGAGAAGGAAGCAATGCACAGGATCTTACTGGAGTACCAAGCCCAGGGAATGGGCATTTCCATCCAGGACAGACTGTCACACCATGTGCATTTCTAAGGTGTAAAAAGATGAATACTTGAGATACTGTCCCGATATACACTCTTTTTTCCTCTTGTGTTTTTATTTACTGCCATTTAGTCATTTATTCAGAAATAAACCAGACAGAGTTAAACATGATTGCACAAGAGATCGCATGGGACCAGCCATCCTAGACTGGATCAAAGGTCCATCCGTCTCAGCGCCGGTCCCTGCCTGCAGCCCAGAGCCAAGACCGAGGGAGGGCTGCAAGAGCTGGAGCAGGGAGTAAAGTTTCCTACGTCTGTGCTCTCAGTTCCCAGAGATTTGAGTAAAACACAGTCCTGTCCTGATAACTTTTGGACCACACTCCCAGGTTTTAGTCCCCACATTGCCTCTTGCCCCTGTTCCACAGGCAGAAACCACCCCACACACCCTTCACCCTCCTTGTAGCCTCTTTCTATATCCAGATGGAAGGATGGAAGTTTTTTTAAACTGTTCTGGACTTCAGGTGTATATATTCTGTATACTCTTTCTATGAAAGTGCACGATAGGTTTATACACTAGCATTACAGAGCTTTTTTATCCTTCCTGATATTTCTTCGTATCATTTACCTTTTTTTCCTTTTGACACTGCTACTGAACACTGAATGTACATGAGCGCGTGTATACAAATGCCCAAGACCAGGCACGACTATCCCTACGTTGATATGTCCATTCCTTATAATCATTAATTATTTTACACAAGAAATGCCAAGCAGCTGGAAGCTTGGGAAGAATTGATTATGAGCTGACTTAAGAAGGATACGAGATGGATGCAAAGGACAGGTGGCAGAAATTCCCCATATTTTCATCATCACAGAGTTTCACATCAATTCAGTATTTTTCACAAGACCTAAAGCCCGCCTGCTGCTTGGTCTGAGACATGAAGGATCTCGTGTCTGCTTTTATGTGTGTTAGCCCTGTTGTATTCTACTGACTGTGTAGCACAGCTGGGCTTTAGTTACCTGTAAAGCTGACCAAAGGCAGCAGGATTTCCAGCTTCATATACATGGGTTTGCTCATGTGCATACCCACAGACTCGTACACAGGCATGTACAGAAATTTTTCTTCCCCCAAAAAAGTTTCCAGGCAAAGAGAAGCCTCCGAGGTTACCAACAGTGTAGGTTAATTGACATTTTTTCAGTGTCATTGCTTATGCCTTCTGGTATAGATAAGGCTGAGAGGAATAATAATTTCCCTGCCTGGCTACCCATTTCCAGAGCTGCTGGTCAATAGCAAAACATCTGGAGCTCAGTGAGAGCTCCCTTCAAAAATTAAGAAAAACCTGGTTTTCTAAGAGCTTCATCAAACCCAAGACGTTTCAAAATAACATTTCAAGCTCAAATAAATTACTTTTTCAACAAAAAAACTCCACTTTTTCAAGACAAAAAAAAAAAAAAACACACAACATTTTCCTGGAAAACATCCAAGCTTTGTATTTGCCAAAATCTGTAGTTATGCTCGAGGGAGAACGGAGTACCTTTGGCACATCTGCTGAAACTAGAGGAACTGTGTCTCTGGCTATGGTGAAGGAGGAGGAATGTAGCAACTTAAGCCTGCTTTCTGGGGTCAGGAAGCACACAGAAGAAGTGATGAAAAACAGCCCAAAGCAAGAGGAGAGCGATTTAGTTTCTCTTCCATGAGGCTGCCTCAGCAGCTCAAGGGAGGGGGAAAGGAAAAGAGGGGAAAGCTAGAAAAAAACCCAAATGAACAAAACCTGAGGGTGGCTTGGTTGGTTTTGTGGGTTTTTTTCCTTTCCCATCTGCAATGGCTTTTGTAAAGATACCAAAATCAAGAAGAGAGAAATCGGATCAAAAAGCCTGAGCAGATTGGCTTGTAGCAGAAAATACTGTTGGCACCTCTCCTTAGGTAGACCGAGAACCACATGATTCCTCGCTATTGTTAAAGGAGGATTTTCCTTGAAGTCCGGCTAATCCATTAAGGGACCAGGCTAGCAGGGGCAATGGGCCAAGAGAAGCTCTGAAAAAGAAACTCAAAAAAATGCTGTGGTGCTGCTGTAAGGGTTGGTGTCTTATCCCACCGCACAAGACAAAGGATTAGTGTGCTTATCTGGGAGCAGCAAGTGAGCCTCAGCAGCGGCACGGCGGCACAGGCACTTATAGGCATCGGTTAGTGGGCAACAAGGAGGGAGGGGGAAAAAAAAAAGAGGAAAAAAAAAATTCAATCAATCAGCAGAAGCCCTTGGGAGAGGGATATTTTGAGGCTCTCCGACTAGGGCGGTGTGCTCGGTGCAGAGCAGGAGCAGCGCGGAGGGCTGGGGCACGGCGAGGCTGGTGGGGAGAGCCGGGTACACGAGCACATGCGCCAGCGGGGCCCTTGGTTCATGAACCTGTCAGTTTAAAAGGCTGTTTATGCTTAGCCAGTCTGCTGGAAGCACATCTGCTAATATCCACTAAAGAGAAAAATTTTTTAGGGAATATGTGGATGTCTTCTCTGCCTTGCTTGGGAAGCCAAGTACCAAGGACACAATATTCTGCTTGGGGGAGAGAACAAGGTGAGCAAGTCCTGAAAGTATTGCGGGAAGTCGAAGAAAACATGAGTGTTTTCTGTTCTCAGCGGGGGAAAAAATACCCCGGATCATGCTCAACGTTATTATCTGTGCCCTTTCAAGCCTTCCAAGGGGTGCCACATACTTGGGCCACCATGGCAGGGGTGAGCAACACCCAGGCTCTTTCATTCCCACCTGGTAGCCCTGTGGCCTTGTCGCCAGCATCTGACAAGATGTATTTTGACAGCTCAACAAAAGTCCTTTTCAGGGAGGGTATGCCAGCAAACTCATGGAGGGGAGAGTGCTTACACCTATTTACCAGATGCTGCAAGCTGATAGCAAAAGCCAAGTGAGAGCAGCTCCAGCGGTCACCCGGGTGCAGATGCAAGAAGCCCCAGCAAGGACAAAACACACACTGCCCTGCTCCAGAAACACGCAGGGCAGCTGCTCCCGCGGCTCCTGAATAAAGGAGTTTTGACAAGTGAGTAATTTCCCGTGTTACG
>NW_009626010.1:0-22500 GCF_000690535.1 Cariama cristata | reverse complement strand
GGGAGCGCTTTCTGAAGTCAGTCTGAATTAATAAATAAAGACAAGCTTCCTCTTACAGCTCTTTTATGATGGGGATGGGTCTGCATGAAAATCAGCCAAAAAGGGAACAAGTTTGGATTATTAATGGTCACTTTTGTTTAACAACTGTTTTTTGTATAACCACCTTGTGCATCCTGGGAAGGGAGGATGTTCAATTATTAAACTGAGCATTAAATTATTTCTTTCTTTCATTTGTTTTCCCAAACTAAACAGATTGTAAGCAGAAACTCACCATTCCTAGGGTTTTCATTTTGGTTTTGTACTAACAGGTAGCACGCCCATTAAAACACTGCAACTGCCTGAGCTGTCACAGTGGATTGCCCTTTTTCCTCCCCAGAAAGGTGCCTTTTTCAACTAATCATAGAGAATTTACACACGCCTTTGGATAATCCCAGTTTAATTAATATAAAAATTATTTCTTAAAAAAACAAAACAACAAAAAAAAAAAACACAACTCACACCAAAGTTTGGTTTAAACCAATACAGGACTAGCAGTCTCTACAAATTATCCAGGTAAGAGAGTATTCCGTTATACTTCCACATCTCCCCGTTGGTGCAGTTCCTGTTGAATTATATATGGCTGAAAACAAGGTATCTGTTTAGTCTCCTTCACAAAGAATGCACTACTGAAATCGATAAGTGCCAAAGTGAAAGAAAAAAATAAGAAGTTCAAGAGATTTGTCCAAGAGCCCAACAGGGCTTAAGCGCGCCAGACCAGAAGCTGGTTGTGGTCAAAGATTGCCCAAGTCAAGAAACAGAGAAGAAGAGCAAGAAAACTGGTCACGTACCATGAGACATGGGGACAGGGCAGAGCCAACGGTGCCTTCAGGAGAGGATGCTCTAACTTTCGGGTCTCCAGGCACTCACAAGTAATAAAACAACTACTACTCTCTAGCTGTCATAATGGTGAAGAAAACCTTGAAAACGTGACCCAAATGTAACCAATGCGGTAATGTCTGCTTGCGTTTGCCAACAGCCCAAAGTGATGCGTGATGAAAGGCTGGATGATAACTCAGGGATCGTACTCTAAATGTCAGAGTTGCTACCTACTTCTCTGCTCATCAAAGCATGTGGGAGAGGGAAGAAAGCCTGAATAATGGAGATCTGAAGCCAAATTTCCCACAACGTACGTATGGGGCAAGCTACCCAGCAAAGGGATGAAAGATGCAACCTTGGGAGGTGCGGGTCTTGATTGCTCGGGATGCTCCTACAGTCACATAGGCTAATGTTGGAGGCGAAATAACAGAAAATACTTCCGAACTTTAAGAATATATGAACGTCAGGTGTTGATCTCCTGAGACAGTCCACACTTGCATACAGGAGGGTGACCGCACCCAAAACTTCTGCTGAGTATTGTATTTATTTTTTTTTTGCCATTGTTCCCTTAAAGCACAGCCCAGCTGCCCACGCCAGGTTTACCTGCTGAAGAAGTGTGTTTCCTTCAGCTGGTGCAGGGTGCTTGCTGTTTTGTGCATCTCTTCAGCACAGCTGAGTACTTTTTCACTTAGATAATTAATTTGAAATTAAATATTAAATATTAATAAATATCGCTCAGGTAATAAATTGCATATACTAATTTAATTAAAAATAGATTATAGCATATTTTACAAATGGGACATTTTTGTAAGGAAATATAATGGACTTGTTATGTTTCTGCTTTATCCTAAGAATGAGTAAGCTTCTTGTGCATTTAGTCCTTATTGTGTCTCATTAAATTTTTAAAGACAGCTATTTTAATTGTCAAGTATTTGACAGACTGCTAGGAAAACCTGACACTTAAGTTTCAATTTTACAAAATGCATTTTTAATGAAGAGTTTTACATCCTACTTTATTATCTATAATCATCTTGAAGAAAAAAATGGAAAAAAAAAAAAAACACGAGGGGAAAAAAAAAATCAAATACAACAAAGTTTCCGTACCTGGGCAAAGAATCTAGTTAAATTAAGTGGTTCATTTGAGATATTCCAGACAGCATCTGAGCTTTGTTGTGCCAAGCACTGAATACATCAGGGCGGTCTGTTCAGCAAAACCCACATCTAGTCCTCAAAGTTGTGAGACTTCAATGGAAACCTTGCCATGATGGGGCTAGCAAGCACCAGTCCTGAAAAAGCTCGAGTCATGGAATGACTTTAAACAAAAGAAGAGACCAAGTGACAACTTTTTCATGGCAGGGCTGAGAGTCATGGTGAACATGATCTGAAACGTCTTGGCCTTCCCAAGAGTCGTGTTTGGTACAAAACGGGTGCAGAAGGGGTGATCTCTATGATGTACCCATCGCAAAGAGCCCGACGCTGCCTGCTCCTCTGCCTCCGCTGGTGAGAAGAGGGTTTTCTCCTCCCTAGAAGGGAAAGGGTATGGAAAAAAAAAGAACAGGAATGTGCAAAATGCTTTGGATATTCCCGCTTGCAGGAGCTATTCCCAGGCACCTGGGCCCTGCGCAAGCCACACCAAAGAGAAGAGACGGTGGCAAAGGGAGCATCAAGCAGTCAGAAACAGCTGTAAGTGGACAGAAGCGATAAAGCAAAGTAGCACAATGACTTGACATTCGCAGCTGCACAAAATAAGCGTAATTTATACACCGAGGGGCGGAACTGGCCTTGTAACGGGAAAAGCAATTAGCAGAAGTATGCAGAGGGAGGCGGAGGCCCGCTTTATATTACAGTCTTACTGTCACTCGCCTTCCTTGCTTATATACTGCTCCTGGCAAGGCTGACCTGATGAAAAAGAGATATGCTGACAACGGTTTGTGAGCTGGGATGGTTAAAGTTAAGGCATTGAGTTTTCTTTATTCCTTTTCTTCTGCATGGCTTGCTTTGCTGTTAACTGTTTCAGGTTAGCGCATCTCTGATCAGAAGCTTCTGAATTGTTAAAAGTGACCACAGACTGGTTAGTGGGGGCTTTTTTGCCCTCAATACAAGAACATCTACTGAATTAATTCTCTCTGGGAAACCTAGCTTCACTTGCCTTCCTTAGCAGTACAAAATCTATGTGCCTTTTATCCTTCTTTTTCATAAAGAAATGCCTTCGCACGAGCAAGAGTTTCTATGCTCTTTTTTCCCAGTTTATAAAACTGAATAGAGTTTAACAAGGCTATGAGCAGCAGAGGGAAAATGTGCATAACTGTAGAGACAACATACTTTTGGAGGGAAAGGATTTGCACATCACATCACCGCCAAGGGAAATGCAATTGATTCACTAACAAGTTAAATGGATTTTATGTACCTATTCCACGTGTTAAATACCTGGCAGCCCACAAGGACACTTCTTCTCCTTAAGGGAGGGAGAGTCACACCCTAAAGAAAGGCACAAACACACCTACAAATATTTTATAGTGTTTTAATGTGAAATACATGTTGTTCCAAGTTAACCACAGGCCACTAATACCAACAGAGAACCTGTTGCCCTTCTTGGAGGTCTCTCTGATGGCATGGCCCCATCCCCTCATTCCTTCTTTCCCTCCCTTCATCTCCCCTTTTCTCCATTACCTGTGTCCTGCAGCACTGAAGTCCATGCTCCTGACACGTTACCATGTTTGAACTTTATAGATCAAAGACAGGTCAAAGATTTCTACTTACATTGACAGCTCAGTAGAGAAAAATGTCATCTCACACCACTGACATAATGACAAAACCTCATCTTACTATTTGGTATTGGGATAATCATGGTAAAATGCCAAGCTTTATATACACTTTGTAACAGAAGTCCCTTTCCAATTTGAAGCCTGATAAGCTTTCCCATCATCTGCGTTTGCTCTACGTTCAGGTTGCCAGTGCTAGAGGACTCCTAACTGAGTCAGCAGATCACTGAGAAGTTTTACAGCCCTTCTGCATAGAAGCCCTTCTGCATTCAAAAGACAAATCCCAGAAATGGCCAGCGACGGAGGGAGAGATTTATGAGAGTGTCATATGGTCAGTAGAAAGGCTAGGGATTTCATCTCGTATCTCCAGGTTTCCACTCTGAGGAGTTTCTAAGGCAAGCGGTTACGCCCAGAATCCACCAACCCACCTTTATAATGCACAGAAGAAATCAAGTTTATTGATAAATTTCCACTGACTTAATTATACTGTAATCCAGGTTATGGTGGCAACAGTTCATTCCAATGCATAGTCTGCAGCAGCAACGAGGAAGTAGGGAATGAGAAAGAAAAGGACCTTTGTACTGACATTTCTGTCTCTCCTTCATCATAAGACGCTTCCGTGAAGGAGCACCACCAGGTCTCTTCTCCCACATCCCAGACACCACATTTATACCCTAACTTCAACTTCCACTGTTCTTTAAAAAGATTTTTTTTTTAGTCTTGTCAGACTTTTCTGACAACACTTGCATTATGTTTGTCCTTGCTACTAGTTTCCAAATAAAACAAGAGGTGGAGATGTCCTGAAGCATCTTCTCAAACCCGGTATGCAGACGCCCCAGGAAGTCAGGGAGAGCAAACACCCAAGGCTGTTTCCAATACCTTCTGTTTCCTAAGAATCACCATTTCCAAGAGAGCCCTTCATACTTAAAAGCATCTGTAAACATTTGCACCTGGTAATCAAACCCCTCAAAACCAGATTCAGTACTCTCTGTATTTGATTTCTACCTTTAACCATGCGTTTTGCTTAAGCCCTGGTCACATGCCAGCACCCATCTGTGTAAATATGCAATTTTTCTAGCTGAATTGCACATCCACAGCCACGACTCAACCATAGAAAGATCATGTAAATAATGGAAGCTGACAGCATAAGTAATTTTTTTCATGTATCAGACGCCATGGTTGACTGCTGAACTGTGAGATCTGCTGTTTTTAGACTGTGCTAAGTTCTCCCCTTTCACCCCTGAAGATTCGAGACTAAAGGATGAATCTTGAATCACATGCTTCAAATGTTTTTCTTATCACACAGCTCAGTCAACACTTGTTCACATCCTACGACCTTTTCCTGCAGTGAGCTGCATCATTCTTCTGCCTTTCAAGGCCACTTATTAAAATGGTAGCTGGTGTAACTGGAAACACATGAAGTGACCATCACAAATCATGCGCCTCCCCAGTGTATTAATGGAGGGGGCAGTTAAGAAGTCACTAAGCCCTGAAAGAACAAGTTAGGGAAAGCAAAGTAGCACGCAGCTTTTAGCATTTCTGTTTTCTGACGTTCTCATTAAGTCAAGAAATCTGTCTTGCAAATATGAGAAATTAAACATGAAGAGTCCAAACGCGGGGAGGAGCACGAAGCTTAAAAGAAAGCACCAGGTCTATAACACAATGGCTTGTGTAATTGGTTCTTTTGAAGTTTCTAATCACTTTTGGTAAGATCAAGTGGAAGTGACAAGGGAGACTATCGGAACAGTGACTCCGTACAATGGTGGCACATGGGACTCAAACCGGTTTGTGTGGTAATCGTTAATTGTTTGGGGGCTTCCTTTAAGCACAAAACATATCTGAAGAGTTACTATTAAAAAAGAACCAAAACCTCCCGGCATAAATTACGTGGTCAGTATTTCAGATCTCATACAAATCATTTGCCTGTGAAAATGTTATCAAAATATGAGCTATCCCTTTCAAATATATTTTAAACAATGTTAATGTATTTTCACATGTCATCAGTTGACAGCTCCACCATCGTTGCTCGTCAGCCACCAGGGAAATTTACATGCATTTGAATTCACCCTGCCAAGTGCAGGCAGCCCAGACTGACAGCCCATTTAACTAGGTGATAAGTTAATCTGTACAACATTTGATAGATTTCTGTCTTTTACCTAAGCCATAGTTTGTGAAAATGATACAGCAACAGGATTTGCAAACCAGTCGTGTCTCTGTGTTCGGTCTCAGTGGGAGGCATTATATTTCTTCATGTATAATGCTGATCTCCACCCAAGCCGACCACATCAAGATAAACTGAATACTCTCCTAAAACCACTGGGATTCACAGTTTCCAGTCTTTTCCTTCTACAAATGCAACTTTCCAGCTGAAGCTTAGGTTAATTATGGAACCTGAGATGATTTTACAAGGATGGCCAACGATCTCAACTTACCACCTCTTCACACCTGCCTGTTCCTACCCTCTGATGAGGACTGCCCTGTTTTCTGAGGTTCTTACGCAGCACTGCACATACATCAGTTTGTATTAGAGCGCAGGCCAGATTCACCCTGTCGCATAGCTCAACACAACATGATGTGGTCATTGCACATCACAACGTTTAAAATTCAAGCAGAAGATAACATTTGCCAAAAGGCACCCATAGATCCCCAACTATGCACATCCCTCTGATATTCCCAGTATAATAAATTATCGCTAAGCAAGTAGACATCACTAGGTTTTCAGCACATCCTTTACATTGCCAGAATTTTTTCATTAAAAAATCCCCTACCTCCAACAACAATTTATGTTTCCTTGCAGTAACCATGATTACTGCAATATCTGTGATATTCATTTGTAAGGCCATCTAAACAGGGGTCTCAAGGCTTCTGATGGGGTTGTACATTTAACCACAACAAAATGCAGAGGGCATTTTGATGTTTGGAAATGCTCAGAAGGAGCTTTCTGTTTACTTTCTCTTAGAGAGTACGTTACCAAAGCCAGGAGCCTCAGTAGTCAGCAAGCCATTATTTATTTATTCAAAACATCTTTCATTTCCTCAGATGTAGTATGTTATTTACAGGGCACATACTGTCATTACATGTAGTAAATATCAACAGTCAGATTAAAATCAGGATACTTCACCCACAATGTTATATTCTGATAATGACCATTTTTAAAGAATTGCTAAAGTGTAACTAAATATCTCACTAATTTCAGTAGCAAATGCTCTGAAAGGATAGTCGGGGCAATGGAGATGCTACCATAAACAGACGAGTTTGGTGAATTAAATTTCATGTATAAAGCCTCTCTGCTGAAGTTGCTGAAGGTGGAGAGCTACAAAAAACTTCAGAAACAGAAGAGATTAATGTGCACCAAGCCATTTGTTCAGATGCAATTTCAAATAAAAGTAGCACATTTGCAGCATTTGGAAAGGATCGTTTTCTCGTCAAGGCAGAGGTGCAGGCTTAAAATATTAATTAAATAGAACTCAAGTCTATGTAAACCTTGAAAGCAGATGCCAAGAAACTAAATATATTGAATCAAAAGGTAGGTTAAAGTGGAAATACCCATGGGCAAGTTCCAGAGCAGAAATGTAGGTCAGGAGCCAGCTTCTCAAAATGCATCACCCGTAACGCTCCCTATTCAATGTATGGAGTATTAGTTTAAGAAGCGATGGGATTTTACGCATCTTTTATGTATACAAAACCTTGATGTGAGCAACCAAACTTTATCCCCTCCACAGTATTGTCACAAGTCCTTCCTGATCTTTGCAGACGATATAAAGGTTGATCTGATAAAATACTTCTAGAAACTCTAATAATTGCCTGAAGAGTTAGCAGATTCACCAGTTTACCTGAAGACAAATGCATTATGGACATTGAACTATCATCACACTCATCAAAAAATCACATTTTCATCTGCTCTTGTAGAGCACAACTATAGCTTGCTCACAAGGCAGAAAGTAGGCATTGGAAGGGCACTGGAACAACTTGTGAATTCTTGTAGTACACCAGCACAAGAGGTATTTAGCACAGGTGTGGTGGTAATTGTGATAAATTTAGAAAATTGTCGGTGTTCAGAGGCCCCCTAAAAATCTGTGAGCACGATGAGCAAGGCTGGGTAGAGACAGGTCTGGGGTGGTGGGAACACCTTCACTGTACACCAGGAGAGACAAATGTCTTAGAGAAAACCAACTCCTCCTTACTGGACTTTTAGAAGTAGCATGTGCATCCATCATGGAGTCACTGGTGCCACTGGTCAAACACTGCAAATCTGAGCCCTTCCAGACTGCAAGCGCGATGCTGGGCAACCCGATTCACGTGCCTGAGCCTTAGTTTCTCCTCCTCAGAGAAGAGATAGGAATCCTTGCTTTCTCCTACTTCTGTGTCTTTTAGCTCTGAAGGTTGATATAGATATGCATACGAAGTGCAAGGGGACCCAGATACTACTTTAATAAAAATAATTTAAAGTGGAATAAATAGCCATGATATTAGGGCTGTAAAAAGCCATGAGGAGAGTTAATAGGAAGATAGGAGGTGGTGTGATGGGTAATGAGGTACCTACAGGGAAGGGAATAGGAACAGGGGCCAGGGACAAAGGGTTTCTGCCCGGAGAAAGGCTCGGTGGCTGGGAGGGAGGCAGAGGGTGCAGCACAGCTACGGCCGAGGGCTGGGGGCGATGGGGAGGTGCTGGATTAATTCTGAGCTGCTTTGCACGGGTTAGGATTCACCGGGATGTTTCATTAACATTTCTTTGTCCTGGGAAAACTCTTGGCACTGGATGCACATACCATTAACGGCACAAATAGCAGCAGGACCAGCGGCGTTGAGCTGCTCCCTCATTCACTCCCACGTACACTTCAGACAATAGAGTCAGCTGAGGACAAAGCAGAAAGCCATCGGACCCGCGCTAGCAGTTTAGGCTGCCACTTGCCTTTTATTCTTTGCTGTATATGACACCAATTGAGAAATCGGAATCACAACCCCTCAAAGAAACCCATAGAATATTTTATTCAACGTGAAGTTTTATTACTGCCAACTGCAGATCTAGAATCGGGATTTTTATGAATTTTCTTATTTAACAAATTATTTCTTTAAGATATCCATCAATTTATCAGCTTTTTAATCCCATGGTATGTGCTTGCACTGGAGACTGTATGGGCATAGTCCATGTTCCCTGCACCCAGTATACCATCTTGAGGCACAGATTGGTCTATTCTGCAGCAAACATTGCAACATTAAACACCATAATTGTAATCTCCTGGCCACAAGACCAGATTTTCCCCTTATGCGTTGACCAGGGGTCAACACTGATGTGCAACACTTCATCCAAAGTGTTTGGCAGCAACTACTGCAGGCAAAACAAAATTCCATTCTGCAGGATTTTCAGCCAGGACAGAAAAAAAGAAAAAAAAAGAAAAAGCATGCCACTGTGTAAAAAAATATGAAGGCTGTTCTTAGAGAATTAAGACTTCACTTCTCTCAGTTCTTTGAAAGACAGCAAAATAGTCTCCAAATCCTTTCTTATTTCTCTAACCCTATTAAAAGTAAGTACAATGTAAATCTAAAACGAGTATATGCACACATAATTGATATTTAGAATATTTTTCAAATTAATATCTTGACATTCAGAGAAAAAAAAAGGAAAGAAAGGGACAGACAGAAGGAAAACCAGCCAGACAGATAATCACATAGCCTCCTCTTTCCCACCATATAAAACTCTCTAAATCAAGCAGCTTTCTTCTGAAAGCTGGAGAATATGTGCAATGCGCTCCCACATGGATACCGAGAGCTGGCTTCCCCCTGAATGGTAACTACGTGCAAGCACTCCGAGTCCCTCTCCCATATGGCACGGCAGCCCCCAGCCAGCGCAGGTAGCAGAGGGGGACACGAAGAATACAGCCTGACTTGAAAGCTCATGAAGCATAGAAGGGTCGAACCGTGCCTCATCTGCTCCCGTAGCAAACGGTACAAAACCAGAAGCACTGGCATCTGCAATCCAGAACATCATTTGGCACAGTTTAAAATTTTAAAGTAATTTTCAAACACACACACCCCCAGTGCCACATGGTGATTTTTGTCCTTCAGAGAGCCAAAGGCAAATACAGGCATGCTCAACATACATTGTCAAAGGGAGAGGTTTCCTAGCAACAACACCGATATGAATGGAGCCGAAGTTTCCTTTCCAAGCCCTTATGTGACATTAGAGCAATTTGTAACATACAAGGAATGGGAAAAGAAGTATCTAAGAAATCTGGCTATGCATCGTTACCCAAATAGATGAGCAAATCTGTTTGTCAAGTTTTGCTAGCACCACAATTACCAAGTGCTTTTAAGTGTAAGATACAGTCAGAAAGGAAAGAAATCCTGGAGTCTATTCCCCATCCTCTCTCCCAGCACCACGTGCTGCCTCAGTCACTCCCCCCGCATGCCCTGGCCCAAACCCAAGGCACAAAGGTAAGGACTGTGTCCTCAATGAGGAGAGCAGGCATCGCCTCTGCTGCCGCTCTCTGCTTCTTCTCAAACCACCATAAAAACCCTCTGCTTTAACCAGATTAAGCTTCAGGCAATTGCCTTTCATCCAAGCCCCGAGCCCGGCAAGTTATTTGGTATGTCTTAGCAATACGGCAGAAAAATGGGAGGCTCAGCATCACCCAACAGCAAACCACGCACCATGCTGTTTCCTATACAGCACACGCATGATCAATGGGAAGGTGTTGGAAACATGAAAAACCCAGAGTAGAGTAGGATAGCAGCTCCATTGGGGTCTGCATCTGTGGTCCCATCACTACCACCCTGTGACCAAGGCTGACAGAGGAAAACCAGCACTAGCTCCTGCGTGCGTCCCACCAGCATCAGGGTGGTTTCACCTTGCTCCTTTCCTGTGCAAACTCATCCACACTGCAAGACAATGTGGCAAACCATTGGTTTCCATCTTTGATGGCATGAAACACCACTTCTCTTTTGCTTTCCTTTTTTTTTTTTTTTTTTTTTTTTTTTTTTTTTTTTTTCCCTCCCAGTCAGCCTCCCCAGAAATACAAAAGAGAGTTCCTCTCCAGTAAAGGATCTTTAATGGATATGCCCACAGGTATCCCAGCTGGGACACCAGCCTCTGTTTTTAATCAGTGGTGCATGATAGGTCCCTAAATTAATCCTCTCCTCTGACAAACTAGGAGCCAAAGTGCTTAACTCAGAGACCGGTTTTAAATGCCTAAAGTTATAGGGTTTGAACACTGCATATTATGCCTAACAAGGGAACAATGACCCCTCTTATCTATAGTAGGCCCAAGTTTCTCATATCCGAAATCTAATTGTGTGATGCCAGCTATAACTCAAGGAGGGAACACCCTGCATTTGTCACATCTAGAAACAGCTTTTGGAGTTTGCAGCTTATTGTGAGCTACCGGAGCTGCAGGATGCTTATTTACAGGACACCAAGCAAGACATCTGTTCGGTCTGGCTTTTTAACTAAAAGGGGATTTATCTTTGGCAAATCAGTTTTGTGGGTCAGGAACCGGTTTCATTACAGCCCAAGCGTTTGGCCAATACTATCATTTAGTTTGAATTTTGTACCTTCTCCCAAGCACTCTGCAACAAAGAGGTCACGATCAATCATCCAAGATGTGGTGCTAGAAGCGATTAAATAAAATTAAAACAGTTACCCGAGCACTGTTGATGCTTTTGACAGATGAGTTTTGAAATGCTTTCTATGAATTTAGCAGGGAGTAAGAAATTATCAGAAATATTGCAGGACTGAGACCTGGCCAAATGCATCCTGCACTTGGCAGGGTGGGTTACTGCTGAGAACACCACCCTTCGCTGTATATCACCAGGACACAGCGGAGCAGGCCAGCTGGGCCCGGCACAAGAGGAGACCACAATAAAAATGCTGCTAAACCAGATGGAAATCTTGAAAAAGAGTCAGAAATAAATCTGGAGGATTTGCATTCTATCTTTTGCATGCAAGATATCTCCATATTCCTCTTTGTGCTTATTTTCTGCACACATCTGTTAAAGAAAGGGGCAACAACCCTGCTAACTGACATGCCACTGGCACAGAGTCTTCCTCATCACGGCACGTACCAAACCCAGCCAGATATGAGCCAATATCACTGGCAGAGCATGGCACCAGAATCCCAATAAGGGTCATCTTCATGCAGCAAGGCTTTTTTTTTTTTAAGTGGGAAAAAAAACCCAAACCTGAATATATTCGAGAAATCTAAACATTTACTTTAATAAAACATTTACGTTCATTACCAGGCAAGATATTACAAACAACTCTAAGTGAATTTAGCTGAACTTCTGAGCTGTGCAGGCTAATGACTGTGCTGACCAGCTTCAAAACCATATTAAGACTACTGATTATTTATTATAAAATGCCTGCACAGAGGGAGAGACCTAATTGTCTGATGAAGATCCCAACCCCTGTGGGTATCACAGCATACTATACCTGTAAGAGTCAGAGCTCATTAGCCTAATCACAAAGAATAATACTGGGAGCAGAGCTCTGCGAAGCTACTGATTTTTTACTTCCTATGAGTTTCACGGAAATACCCTTTTTTTTTTGGTTTGGTGGGGTTCTTTTTCTTGCCTGTTCTCTCCGGCAACAGATAGTCTTCTCCCTCCAGTCCTCACCGCAGACACCAGCAACCCGAGGCTCTGCAGGGCCACAAACGTTCAGCATCTCCTACGGTACCTGATTAATCATAGCCATCCTCTCCCCATGCACAGAGCCACGCAGCCTGCTGCAGCCGGAGCAGAGGAGGGTGGTCAGCAGATGTGTGGGTGGTGGGGCTAGAGACTGATCTTTTACTTTGCATTAATCTTGCACGTACAGGCACTGATGCAGCAGGGATTCTTTCAGTCCCTGTACTATGTATCACTGATAAGAACCTTCCCCGTTATGCTGCTTTAGAATACAGATACAAATTCATTCAGTCTGAATCCCTACGCCTTGCTATTACCTTATGAGTTTCAAGTGCAGATGCATCCCAGATAGGATTCGTACCTGCATGTCTAATTTTCCTGCTAAGGTTTTATGCCGTCCCCTCTCCCCTTTTTCTCAGCCCTGTTCCCTCTCCTCCACGAGGTAATCCTGAACAAAGGTGGCAGTGACCTTTCATAGGGAGAAATATTGCAAGGCTTGTCTAATCAGGCTGGTTATCCATATCAGTGTAGAAAACACCACAAGATTGCATTTTGCATCCTTTCCCTCCACCGATTCATACCTTGTAAATAAGAAAATACCTATTTGTTCATCAAAACTATTTAACTGTCAGTGAAAGATCACCCTTACAGCAGATTTTAATCTTGCTTCATCCACTCTTGCTTTATAAATGGAGCAAAAAGCTGAGGCTTAGTTTTAAATGGAGCAAATGATAGAGTCCCTTAAGAAACGACAAGTCTTAAAAGATCATGCTGTCAGCAAGTCACTCTTGACAGTCTACCTAAGCTCCTCCTGTTCTTGATCTCGTTGTATTGCTTTCAAGGATGGCCGTTCTTCTGGACTAATGATCATTTTCTTTGCGAACGCACCTCTCAAGTATTGCCCAACCATTTTCACATTTCTCCTCTCCTCATCACGTTCAGTACTCTCTCTTCTCAGCAGTACAGCCCCCCTCTTGCAAAACGCTTCTTTATTTGTTAACATTTTCCTGCTTACTAAGACACTATATTAAGTACATTCCAACTCCGTGACCTTGTGCACCTACTTCTGCCTCACACTTGCTTGGCACTGCTTTATTTTGCTACCACAGTGAACTGGAGCCATTCTGCACTGCTTACACAATATCCTGGGTTTAAACACTTTCTTGGCTGCTTTCTGAAGAGCTTGTAGCTAAACTTGTCCAAGCTTCAGGCTCAGCTTCTTCTATCCAATTTTTTAATCATGCTCACTTGGACAGTTTGCATTTGCTGTTCATTCCTTCTTTAAAATATAAAACCCATGAAATCTGTAAGAAGATTCCTAGCTCCAGGTGCCAAGCAAGCCCATCAGACTGGAATGAACATCTCCACATTCTCTGTCTCCACTCAGAATACAGCAAGAGCTTAGGCTAGAATCCAGACGCAAAAACAGGCACCTGGTCCCTGGGAGGACGCAGTTCTTCACTCCATTGCTGCAAGTTCAGAATGGCACACACAGCTCTGACCTGCCAGCAGATGCTGCAGCACTATTCAGGTCCCTCACATCAAAAGAAGGCCTCAAACTTCATCATCTAATTTTGCCAGCTTCAGAGGTTTCTCACAAAACTTTCATCCCAAAATCCTGAAAAACCTGAATCAACCAAGGGTCCCAGAAGGCAATTACATACCCACCAAGAGGTCCCTGAGCCCACCTGAGGCTCTCACCACGCTCACACCACATTTAGCTCATGGGAACAGAGGTGAAGCTTTCATTGCCCAAATGAGGTCACAGTTAGCAAAGTATTTTACTTTAAAAATTTGTCTAAAACAGACTATCTTAAAATGAGGATACTTGGCTTTAGCAGAGGTAAATGAATTCTACATGAAGCCCAAATGCATGAATGAGAACAAAAGTCCAAAATCTTAAAAATTAGTAAACATGGGTTGAGAAATATTGGAAAAATCATTGCACATTACAAGACTAAGAAACTTATTTGGTCTGCTTTTAGGGTAATTTTTTTTTTTCTCCCCACAGCTTTCTGGAATTCGTGGTGTAGGGACATGTGAAATGTTTATTCTCCTTGCCACAAAGAGGAGATGTGAAGAGATGCAGATGGCACAAAAACTCATCTCCTACCTTTTTAATAATAGTGGAAGATTCCCATCCGCTTGGTGAGATCAATTTCGAGTGAGATCAGGGTATGAAAACCAACAAACGACCAATATAATGGTGCTAAGAAGCAACAATTTCCTCAGCTATTTGCCTAGAAGTTCTTTAGGATGATGAAATAGGAGATACAATTACAGTACACAAGTCTGTCAGCTGGTGTTACCCCACCTGGCTCAGGCAGGTTACCAGGATGGACCAGGCTTTGGAGGGGACCAGGACCTGCCGTGGGCACATGTGGCTGCTTCACAACTGTGCTGTGTAGGGGGAGTAGATCCCTGGACACGAGGTGGCATGGAGGGGTTCAGCCCAGAGCCTCGCTTTCTGGTAGAGCTACTCTAAATGTCCTGGACTACAGGTCCTGCTTTTTCTCAAATACCCACTTCCAAGCACCATTAGATGTCCAAAGCAAGGGGAAAAGGTGGTGTGCAACTTATCTGGAACCTGGTGCTGTCATCTCTCTCAGGGCACATGTACGTGCCAGGACTGCAAGGGCAGGCTGTTAACCCAATCCTCGGAGAGGAGTATTTCATGCTACAGCTTTTTAGCAGAAAGGGGACCTCATAAATGCTCTTGTAACTCCCAGTTAATCCACAACAATGCTGTTGGTCCAGTGAAATCCACAAAAATGAAGACGTGTGAAACTATAAAACTGAAGTTCCTTGGCTGGTGGCAGGGTTGGAAAAGCTTCAGAAAGACCGTGTGCTTTTTAAGTTATATGTTTTCTGACCATGTGCTCGGTGTTCCCCTGCTAACAGTGCTCTTCTGAGGAGGGAGCCAGCCTGACCTCCCTGGAAGCTTTCGTGCAGACCCGGTGTGCTCGTGCCCTTCCACAGAGAGTGGTTTGGCACTGAAAATCTGACGCCCAGTAAGCCAAATGGATCCTTAGCTATGTGCACAGCCACTATTGTTCCCTTTGACTTGCTCCAGAGCTGTCCCAGGGGCCCTATACGCTTGCCAAGAACCCATGACATTACTTATATTATTAATAATTACAATATATTCACAGATGGATAGACAGATGGACACTCATATAACAGAGTTGTGCTTAAAGTCAGTACCTCTCCTTTCTCATCCCTCCTTCCCACACCCCCAGTTTTCCCATTTGCTTATCTATTCCCTCCCAGGGACGAAAGGTCAAAGTTGACAGGAGAATGAGTTAGAAGTATTTTTCCTCCTGAATAAACAAAAACATTACTCCAATGACTCTTCATTTTTAACTCCGAGCTCGTATTTGCTCATTGCGCAGCCCTTACTGAGATTGCATATTTTTAAGTTCTTGAAGAAAGAAATCACAAATCTTTATTCCTTGTCCTATTACACCACTTAGAGAGAAAGATTCTCCGATGAAAGCTTTGCAAAGGGAAATGCAGAGCAACAGCTACAAAGAACCGGTTCCAGCCACCCTCCTCATTGGTCCGAGTTATTTCACAGTGGCCAAAAGTATGTTAAGTCTTTGCAGAGCAAACAAGCAGAAAGACCCAGCTCCCACTGGGTCGTAAAGAGCCTGGCTCCTATTTTTATGGCGTGGAAAAACACAAGGAAGGGAGGGTTAGAAGAAACAGGGGGTGATGGAGACAAAGTCATACCATGATTCAATGTAAGGGTATGTGCTCACTTATAAAGTTACGCTCTTTTGTTTCCCACTTCTCAGGGGCCTCCAGGAAAACATGGATTTTCGGGGGAGCGGTGGTGCAGCATGTGGTTTCACACCTAGCTCAGAGTTTCTTTGCTGAATGTAATAGAGGAACTAGCACAGTTTAATCTGGAGACTGTCACTTTCAGATGCATAAAGGCAATTAGTTAACAAGGAACAGAGCATCGTCTACACCAAGAGGACTGAATCCATCTCCCACTGCAGCGTGCCCCAGGCACAGGCTGGCCACATCCTGGGTCCAGCTCAGAGGACATTTGGACTGAGCCCTGTTCCCCTGAGCCTCCAAAGAAACACAGCCCCCTTCACAGCAGCAAAGAAGTTGTACAAATTACCATTATGTCCCCAGGGGTGCGGGGGGGAAAGGGTGAGCTGAAACAAGCCCCTACCCTCAGAAAAGACTCACTCACTGAATGTGTCTTGATAAATCTCAGGTTTAGTATGCGATTTCACCCTAAGGAATTGAAATATTTTGTGTTAGAAATTACTTAACAGATACATAGTTACATACACATTTTTTGCGCATGGTTTTGATGCTGTCTCCTTCTCAGACATGGTGAACACACATACATCCTCTCCTTCAGGTATGGGTTAACATCCATAGTCTATTTACAGAGCACCTCTCCATGGCTTTACCTATTAAAATTACAGTGTATGTATCAAAGAGGAGCAGAAAATTTAAAGTATTAACAGAGCCTTTACACAGTACCATACCAAGACAACATTGGCTATGCAAGTATCTCCAGCCACCTCCTTTCTGACCCGGACAACGCATTAATCTAGTCCTAGGATGCTTTGAAGAAAATACCTCTACACAAATACACAGCAATTGTAGGTGGCTTTGGGTACTCATGCATACCTGTATGTTGTGGCTAAATATTTGTTCCAAAGCACGGTTCCCAGCTCCCAAAGTCTGCCCAACAGCAAGTCAAGTCCCACCAGGTCTTGTACTGGTGCCTGTGCTTGCAATGGAGAGCTCCATCTCAGGGAGATGATTAGACAAAGCAGGCAATGAAGTAGATTACATCTTTGCTCATTAAAGAAAGAAAATTCTTGTAAACCTGCATGAGCTGATCATAAAAGAAGTATTTTTTTTCCCTAGACAGCTTTTGTTCTGAAAAAATAATGTCTTGCATACCTCAAAAGCAGACAAATAAACAAACATCCGAGTCACCTTGGGTTTTGGGGTGGTGTGTTTTTGGTTTTTTTTCTTTGTCTACTGCTAGCAGCCTGACAATTTTCTGAGAGCATGAAAATAAAAATAATATTTTTTATTAAAAAAGGAGACAACTTCAGATTTGACAAAGCTCTTTTTTCTTAGTATCGACAAGCAATCATCATCTGTCTTACAAATGGCTACTTGCCTCACAGCACATTTGTGTGATCACTGGATTTCTAGTCCTTCGAGAACTGAGATAACAAACGAATCTTCACCAGCTTCAATGATTTCAAAGCTAATCAGAAGATAAAAAGGCTGGCAGGACAGCTGACAACACATTACTAACCAACAACAGAACTTTGCAGGACATTTATGTATTTAAATTCCAAGTGTGGGGAAGATTGGACACACATTTATGAATACGAGGTTGTCAGAGCAAAGCAAGGCCAAGCAAGAAATAGTGTAGCATGGATACCATCTGGGTGCTTTGCCTGGATCCTACAAGGCTGGACAAGACTGTGCCACCAGGATGGGACCCTCAGAACAGTGCCACACACTCCAGAGAAGGTCACAGCTACACCCTCACAGGGGTTTTCCCCAAAGGCAGCCCACTCAACACTGATTTCTGCAGGAAGGCAAGACAAATAATAGAGATGGCAAATCCCAGCGACCTCATCCGAGAGCTCCCATGGCTCCTTGGGAGAGAGGAAGGGTCCCAGGACCAACATGCTTGCATGACACGTCAGAGGAATAAAACACATAGCCCTTCCAGTGGTCTGAGTAAACTTCTTAAAGACGATGAAAAGTAACTTGGATAATGTGCTGAGAACTCACCTGCTATCTTCCTGATTTATAACTTGCTTACAGGGATTCTTCTTCTGTGCCACCACCTGAGGCCTAAAATCCCCTGCTTGTTTTTTTCCATGGGGTGTGTAGATATTGAACAAGAATGAAGGTTGAAGTCCTGATGCTTAATCAAGCTCAGCTTTCTGTATGTCATGAAGGCCTCAAATTTCTCTGCATTAAGGTTAACAGCCAAATTCCCACCAAACTGGCTCTGCAAAAGGTAATGTGCTGAACCTCAACTGTTCTGCCACTGCCTGTGTTTGGGACCCAGGTTTTGCTGCCAGAAAGATCAACTTAGGTATTCCAAATAGAGGAAGATGGACTGTGGTTCGAGTGGTAAAACCTCTGCAGAATTTGGTGCTCTTTCTTGTGCCCTGCTCAGGACCCATCACAGCAATGGGGCAAGACACTGATCACAAATGCTGATGGCAAATGTAAATGCTCCATCAGGCTTTTATTGGGAAAACTCTTAAACCTACTGATAGTTCACTGTTTTGAAGAGCTTGTTCTCCAAAGCAACTGCCTACATATGTCTGACCTGAAATATGAATATCTATGTACAGATACCAGTCATAAAAAGTAATTACTCAACTCTCCATCCAGTTGAGGTACTGCAAAAGAAATAGTCTGTATTCCCCAATGACAGTGTCAGGAGGCTGATGATAATCCCTGTGGCATGGAAGAGAAACCCAGTGAGAGGTGGTTAGGGCATTTGACTCTGCCTTTGATGAGGGAACAGTTAGCAAAGAAGAGCTACGATAACCTCTTGACTCTAGAAAAATGTTAAAATGTGTCTCAGCAAGAATTTCTGATTGTTTTACTTTACCTCCTGACTCTTCAGTTCAAAGCAGTAAAGCTGTTTCAAAGACAGATGAATATATTTAGATTTTGGTGACTGATCACAAGTTTCCCAAAAGCTTACATATTCATCCCAACGGGGAAGAGATCACTGAGGGCAGCTGTAATTGGTCCAGGGGCATTTTGATTATCCGCAGATTACCTGTTTCTTGATGCAAAGAAGTATCTGTCAATTTGCTCAGTGGGGCTCGGGAGGAGTTTCAGTGGGAGAGCAGACACCATGATGAGCCCTTCTGACACGGGACCTCCCCCATCATGTCCACTCAAAGCCACTCTGAGGGGCTGTCACAGAGCTTCTCTACCCTGACTAAATCTCTGTGACTGAAAAGAAAATAAATGGCATACGAGCCATTTATTACCCACCGCAGCAGCCCTGCCGTTGTCCTCGCAAGGGTTGGCACTGAGGACCTGCCAAAAAAGTGTCTGGAAATGTACAAGAGCTGCAAGGGGAAAGGGGCTGATGGGCCAGGGGGAAGCAGCCCTATCCACCACCTAACAGCCACTCCAATTTATTAAATTTTAGTCTTTGGTCAACTTTGACAAAACGACTGAAGAGTGAGTTTCCATTACAACATGCATCATTTTATCAACCTTATTTTTGTGATATTTTGTAAATTACAATAAATTTGCTTTCTTCTGAATATTCAGATGCTTCAAAAGGTACCCAAAGGATGCAATTAGACCCTAGGGAAATATGCTATTATGTGCACATATCATGTTTTGCATAGGCTTGCCAGCATCTACATAATTTATGTTTTTCTGCATAATTTCCCCTTTTTATGTTTCCTATGTGTTTGTGAGATAATGCAGAAGTCAGTTCTCTACCACCAAAAATACAGAAAGAACTTAAGTCTGTATTCTTACTTCACCCAATCTGCTTTACTTCCCGCAAAACCCTTGGAAAAACCCCTGGAGAAATCCTTTCATATGCACCAAACATCAATGCCTGAGGAAAAACCCAGAAGGTCGAGGCAGCTCTCTGAAAGGAACCAGAACCTTGTCCACTCCCGTATTCATCTGGGCATTCAGAGGGGCCTCTGATGGATAACGTTGAAATGGTAAAGCTTTTAAACTGTTTATAATCCTTGCCTCATGTTTGAAACGTACAAAAATCATTCTCCAAAACTTTCAAGTTGCTTTTTAGCTTTCCATGCTAGTCACTTGCATCCAAGCTTGCTTTTAATTAAAAAAAAAAATAGGAATAATAATAAAAAGGAGGAGAGCTTTCAGTCAGGATGTAGTTAAAGTTGAAGCCTACTCTTCCTTTTTAACTCTGTTGGTGGAAGTTTTTTTGTTTGTGAATTTATAGTTTATTAAAAAAAAAAAAAAAAACAAAAAACAAAAAAACCACAAACAAGAAAACCAAGAAACAAACAACCCCAAAAAACCAAAACCAAGGTAATAAAAGTGGAGGGGAAGACTTTGAGCAGGCAACTCCACAGCCCAGTAGCCTGAGACAAGCCTGGTCAACAGGCTGAGCCACCACCCAAGTACCTAAATGTGGATATTCCTCTTCCCCAGGATATGATAAACAGCTTGAGGACTGGAAGAAATTACTTAGTGTCTCTGGTTGGATTTTTGCTTCTCTCTTTCAGGTACCACCCAGGGACTTATCTTTCCCAGAAGGTGACAGACAAGAAACAGGGACCTTTCTTGCATTGGCCAACCCTGGCCTCACTGCACCCCTCAGTCACGATTGCTGCTCCATCCATCCCAGCTCTTGGAATCATGGAGAGCATGAGAAAGCTTCCTCAAAAGTAAACAATAATAATAATAATGTCTGTCCCTCATCTTTGCACTCGTATTTTCAAGTGCTAAGAGCAGTCAGCCCTTCAGACTTAAAAATAAAAATTGAGAAACACAGAAACACGCAAGTCACCCATTCTCTTCCAAAAAACCCGACCTAATACAAATAACTGCTCCCACACACAGTCCCCGCAAGTGAAATTGGGAGGACAAAAAAACATGCTTCCCTTTGTACCTTACCAAGAATATTATGGGGTAACGCGCTTATTTAAAACTCACTCCTGAGTCCGTGCAAAATCAGTCATGGACCAGCAAGGAAACATCATAAGTATGTTTTCTTCTCTGCAAACCATGACAGCCTTCAAATCGCCAACAAGGAAAAAAAAAAAAGTCTCATGTGAATAAAAGAAAATATTTATGTTGTGAAACCCACAGCGTGTGGAATAAAATAATCTGGTAAAATTTGAAGAATAAGATTCTTTGTAGAATACATAAGAGAACACCTGCTGCTTTCCTTATTTTTTATTTATTATAATTAATATGTTCAAACTAAGCAGTATGCAGATGCATAAAAACAAACAGCTAAAAAAAAATAATGAATACTTTTCATTAAAAAGTTCATTTGAAGTTGAGAAAATGTATGATTAATTAATCACAACAGAATCTGCTTACTTGAAAGTCTATTGACATATGTTTTTAAATCATTTGTGTAATTCAAGATAACTAGCAGCGAGGACCACGTGCACCCGGCCACCCTGCCCACACGCGTGATGTTCTCCTGGAGCCACCAGCCCCCACGAGCACAAGCTGGGACAGATGAGAGTCCCTTGGTGGAATACAGCTTATTTTAAGATTAAGAATACAGAAGACCAAAAAAAAAAAAATCCCTTTCAGGGAAGACTTCAGTGTGATTCAGTGCCTTTTCACTAATCAAATACAGCACAAGCTCACTCATCCTCTCTCCTTCTCTATTTTTATGAATAAGCACACAAGGTCTTGCATCTCCCAACACACACACACCCGTAGCCAGAGATTGATTCCATAAAACCAACCTGTACTGATAATAAATGTCCTAATGAGATGAAGGACTTGGAAAAAGCTGAAGATTTAAACCGTAAAAGTCACTGAAGAGGAATGCATTTATTCTAATGAAAACGCGCTAAGTCAAGCATGGGTTTAGTGTGGTTATGTTGAAGGGGAGGAAGATGAAACAGTTAAAAAGAAATTTCTTGAGTAAGAAAATTACAGGTAGGGAGGACAACAATGAAGGTGAAAGTGGGTTCAGGAGTGGGTTTGCAGACCCAATTCATGGTGTGCCCTTGGCCCCTGCCTTTACACCCTCACCAAGCATTTTCCAAGCTATGAGTGGAACGATTTTTTAAAATGCCTCTCTTCACACAATGTGTAAGAAATATCTCACTTTTCATCTGTGCCTGGTATCTCAGGAGAGCACAAAGCTGTTTTAGTATAAACTGTTTGGCCTCACCTTTGCACCTCTGTAAGATGTGGAGCCTGTTCATGAACATATCAATCCCCTCGATTCCTATGATATTGCTGTAATCTAGAAATACAAAGAGGCACATGTCATAGAATCATAGAATTATTTAGGTTGGAAAAGACCTTTAAGATCATCAACTCCAGCTATTCACCTGGCACTGCCACCCCCACCACTAAACCATGTCCCTAAGCACCACATCTACACATCTTTCAAATATCTCCAAGGATGGGGACTCCACCACTTCCCTGGGTAGCCTCTTCCAGTGCTTGACAACCCTCTCGGTGAAGAAATTCTTCTCAATATCCAATCTAAACCTCACCTGGCTCAACTCGAGGCCATTTCCTCTTGTCCTAT
>NW_009626009.1:30118-39329 GCF_000690535.1 Cariama cristata | reverse complement strand
TATGGTTGGCTTTTTGGGCTGCCAGCACACATCACTGTGTCACGTTGAGTTTCTCAGCAACCAGCACCCCCAAGTTCTTCTCCTCAGGGCTGCTCTCCATCCATTCTCTGCCCAGCCTGTATTTGTGCTTGGGATTGCCCCAACCCACATGCAGGACCTTGCACTTGGCCTTGTTGAACTTCATGACGTTTGTGCAGGCCCACCTCTCAAGCCTGTCCAGGTCCCTCTGGATGGCATCCCTTCACCCCAGCTTGTCGACCGCACCACACAGCTTAGTGTTGTTGACAAACTTGCTGAGGGTGCACTCAACCTCACTGTCCATGTTGCCGACAAAGATGTTAAGCAGCACCAGTCCCAATACTGACCCCTGAGGAACACCACTCATCACCAATCTCCATCTGGACGTTGAGCCATTGACCGCAACTTTTTGAGTGCAACCATGCAGCCTAGTGGAGAGAGTCTTTGAGTGTGACCATTTGACACCTCCTACTTCGTGGTGTTTTCTTATGCCTCTCTTAAATGCACAGTTTGTGGTTCTACCAGTCAATCTATGAGTCCCTGGAAAATCTCTGTGCAGAATACTTTGGGCAATAGCCTTTGTTATTTTGGCTATTAAAAAATAAAGGGAAATTTAACTGCTTCTTCATTTAGAGTGAGAAGCATAGCAGCTGTTAGGCCAAATAACTTCAACATATAATACAAAAAGAAGCAAGAAATGTTCCTTATCATTGATTTGTTCAGTATTTATTGTGTAGGGTATAAAAGTTCTGCCTCAGCAGACAATTTTACCTGCATTCAGTTTCAACACAACAAAGAATTTTAGAGTGTATTTAATTGAAGTGTGGACATGCACTAAAAATCAAGTCTCTATTGATCTTTGCTGGCTTGACTGTCTTTACACTATGTATGTTTTTTGATATATGTCCACAGCAAGGTACAGTCTGTCATACAATCTACTCTAAGTTGGATAGACAGTCTTGGTCCAAAATTTCTGAAGATTCTTTCCAACCAAGTAATAATATGTAGGTGGAAATCCCATAATATTTTCTCTAATTTTTCTAATATAAAATATAATCAATCTTGTTTTAACAGGGTAAGAAACAAGAAGTTCCTAAAGAAGAACAGGGACCAACAACAAAGAATTTGGATTTCTGGGCACAGCTTATTACTTTGATGGTCACCATCATAGATGAAGATAAAACAGCATACACACCTGTCTTGAACCAGTAAGTAATTACTTTCCCCATAAAAATTAAGAATCATAGATTTATTAAAATAAGGACAGGAAATGCACCTGAATCAGTAGTTGTATTTTAAATATAATCTAGCTAGAGATTTTTAAAAATAAAGAATAAAACATTGACATAGTTTGATGAAGACTTAGTGCTCTTAGTTCTGTCTTAGGAACGCTAAAGACATGTGGTTTGTGAACCATACAAAAAGTTAAGTAGCAAAATATTACACAAGACAGCTAAATGGATAGCAGAAGGGAAAGTTCAGTGAAATAGTGTGATAGTATTAATGTTATGATAGTGGTACACAAAGTGTTCAAATCATGCTGAGACTTTTTTAGGCATTATAACAGAGTTTTATGGATGTATTTGTAAAATAATAATGAACTTCACAAAAATACTCTCTCCAATATTATGGTTAGCTAGAGAGAAAGCATAGCTATGCTGACTTGAAAATTTATAAAATGGAGAGCAATATCCTGGACTTACCAGAGATGGAAGTTGACTTCTCAGAATTGAAGATGTAACAAATGAGGGAGGTACAATCAATAACCAAGACAAGTCAAATAACTTATAGTTGATACACTAGAGGAGGAGAGCCAATCGATAAACACAGAAAGAGGAGATAGAGCGCTGGGTTTTGAAAATGAAGTATGCAGAAGGAGTGCAAAGGAACATGTTTCACATATTAAGGCTGGAGGAATGGATGTTGCAGTAATTGAAATGTGACATGATGAGGGCCTAGGAAAAGGTTTTAGCTCTTTTAGCTCTTTAGAGCTATTTTACAGAGATATTCTAGAAAATCTGGGCATAGTCTAGCTGTGATGACTTATGCAAAAGTTAATACTGAACCTTACATCTGTATGATGGCTAAACGATCAATAGAGGTGTCTGCAGTGGCATTTAATTGAATGGTCTGAAAGGGAGCAAGAGCAAGTATGTTTCTATCAGCCAAAATAGGGTAGATACTGAAAGGCACTCTGTACATGGAGATGTACTTGTTTGTTGATAAAAGGTACCATGCTTTTTATGGACCCACAGTATAATTAGCAAAGAAACCTGGTGATAACCAGAAGTTGGAAGAGATTTCATTGCCTTCTGATTCCTTCCTTTCCTTTAAATAAATGAAGGATTGTTTCATTCCCGGATAATAAACATCTCTTTGTTCAGTCATTTCCTGCACTGACCTTGTTAAGCAACAAGTTCTTACCCTACAGAGGAAAGAAAACTCTTTTGCCATTTACTCCATTTATACAACTTAGTGTGATGTTCATCTATTAACAAAAGCTCAAATTTTTTGTCTGACAAATTTACTTATTATAAAACATGTAACTGGAACAAATACATACACATGTTTCATTTCAACCTCTTCTTTTAACCCCCAATTACTCTTGTTTAATTTCATTATCCTAAAAATTGTTCTAGCTATATTCTTATGCAAACATGAGGGAGAAAGGAAAGGGATAAAGAACAGAGTTCCTCTGAGGGGATTAGGAGGTTCCCTATAGTACAGCTGAGTGGTTGTGTAAGATGTGAAAGAGAATCAGGAGTGAACAGAGTTGGGACAGATTAAGGGAGAGAGTTTGTGTGTGTGACTTCTCTCCCATTTCCACTGTTGTTTTGGAAGTGGAAGGGTGAACACAGGGAATAAAGTCTCTTTGAGAAATAGGAGACATCAGGAGCAAGAGATGAAGAGGCTGTGGATAGAAAAACTTGAAAAACTGTTCAGAGTTGCTTTGGATACATTTTTTTTAAAAGACAAGCTTCTCCTAACACAAAAGCAGCATGTAAAAACTGTTGAGAAAAATGACAGCCAGCCTCTTCCCCTTTGCTTACCCCAGAAAAGAAAATGGATGAAAGGCAAATACAGGTTGAATGCATAAGAATACTGTAAAACTATGACTCCTTATCAGAAATATACAGCCATGCAGTGTCTCAGTGGAATATTCAGGCCTATGTCCATTTGAATCCTGTTGTAGAAATGAAGTTACTCAAGATCCCAGGAGAGCTCCAAGCATTCTGATAGGAGTTTTCACAATGGTATAATATTGCTCACAATTTTTTTCAACAAGAAGTTTTAGAAACCCTATTTTTATATCTACCTTGGAGGCAAAAAAGGTGCTGTGATATAGCAGTTAGAATTGTATCAGATTATGAATCCAGATGAAAAATGTCATGATTGCCTCAGCAAGCATTGCAGCAACTGAAAGACCATACCAGACCATTCAGGGGGAGTTGTGTGGGCAACCTGCAGATCTTATATGACATAAGAAACTTGACAAGTTTGAGGGAAAAATATGAAGTCTGGTATTTAAGTTGTAAAATTCTCCTTCTACTAGTTAAAACACTGTAAAATGTGATTGGAACCTGATTCACAAGCAAATCTAGGACTTCCCAGCGCTTGTCGAATATGCATTGTACACACTGCGACACAGCAGAAAGTGATATCAAAATAAAATATCTGTTCAATTAAAAGGAACAACAAATGAAGACCAAAATCTTCAGCTGAAATATGCTTGTGTATTTGGAAATCAAGATATAAATTTTGTGCCTCTGCACATCTTCAGTAAAAAGTGTTCCCTTTAATTGTGTAGCACATATACTCAGAATAGTCATATGTGTTGTTGTAATACAAATTTAAGAAACAGGACAGCTCTGATGGGACTTAAATTTGTTATTTACTGATTCTTACACCTTTGCAATGTAAGGATCTGTTTTCTTTCCTCTGTGAACACTGTGTGTTTCATACTTTTATTTAGTACTTTAGTACTTCTTTAGTACTTTTTTTAGTGCTTTAGTACTCTGTTTTCGTGACTCCTGCAGAGCATATTGAAATACTGGCTTAGCTAGCCCTTGAACTTTTTTGTCTCTATCTGATAGCTAAAAATCACATTTTGAAAGGAAAATTAAAATCATAGTTACCATTCAAGAACAAGTGCTATTAATGTTGTCTGAGATTACCAAGGTTGGATGCTCATAAAATTATCCAATTCACTGAAGAACCAAGAAATGATACCATGTATTATTTGGGTAAAGAAAGCATAAATGGTCTTTCAGAAGAGCTGATCAAAGATACTTAGAGAAAGTACTCAAATATGAAATAGTATTGCAAAATCTGTTAGGAACTTATCTCTGACTTTGCAGTTAGGGTAAAAACCAGAGCCTACAAGAGATGGAAAATAAAGTGATATGATTAGCAAAGTGAAATTTCGGAAGTCAGAAAGCATTAGCTTAAAATTAAAAAGTCAAGATAGATTAAACATTGCAAGAGAAAATAAAAGAGAGTAAAGAAAAATTGAATATGGTGGGACTGAGTTCTCTTTGCAGTGAACATGGTATTTAGTTAAAATATGATCTGGGCATTCAGAAATTAAAGGAGGATAACACAGGACAAGAAACCTAACTGAAGAATGTTGATGCCAACACAGAATGGCAAATGATACTGAGTGTTTGGAAATGGAGATGATCAGAGCTTCTGTAAAAGCAAGCCTCCAAGAGGTTTCAGACACTCTGTCCCCATTCCACAGTGTGGAAGGAACTGGCACATGAAATCTGCAGGAGCAGGTTTCCTAATGCTTCAGGAGCTAGGATGTTTAATAAATCCATGAAGTCAAGGATAGTAATTTAGATTGAAGAAGCAGCATAATTGTAACCTATGAGTCAGTGAGTTATGATATATAGATCAGTGGGGGGAAAAAAAAAGCATGGAAGGAAGTGAAAAAAATCAAGAAAAACATCAAGTGAACTGTATCATGGATTGGACTATGTCAGGCTAACTCTATAATGTTTCTTTGATAATGGAAAGTGTGTCTCCTGTTTTGTGTCTTGATTCAGTGATATTCCCCATTATCAATTACACTTCATTCTGTGGAAGCATATAAGTATCACTTATTTCATTGAACTTGTGAACTTTATCCTGTTTAACAAAATGATACTTGTTCTTTCACAGAACTCGTTGTCATATGCTCATGTAGCAATATATCTTACGCTTCAAGACCAGATTAGTTGTATAGACTGTATAAGGTATCTGCCTTGTCCATTATGTTTTCTTCAGGAAAAGGAACACTGCTTTGGTTAAAAATAAAAACTTTGGATAGGTGGAGGATAGAGCGCAAAAAAGTGAGAATAAAAGAACTCTTTGTTCATGCTTTAAACAGAATTCCTATTTTCCATTATCGGATAGAACTTTTGTCTTAAGAACTAGTGAAGCAGCGACCATGCCCAGCACTCTGCAGATAGTGCAGTCTACCCTGTTGCTGCATGCAGAGCACAAAAATAGGTGTATGCACGCACCAGGACCAGACTCTCCTTAACACCTGAGTGAGACTGAACCCACCAAGCATGGAATATGATCTATTCTGAGTACGTGCATCTGAGGTTCAGGGACTGTGATATTTGTAAAATGTAGCAGACTGCAGATTTGACAGCACAAATTGAGAAAAAGCATTTTTAGTTGTCATGACAGGAATTTCTTAGTTTAGTATTGAACTAGAGACATGCAGTAGTGTCTAGGATAAATGCTTTGGGGATTTATTTATGTTTTGCTTCATACATTGATTCTTCTGATTTTCTTTCGAGCTGAGTTCAATTTCATTCTTTGATCTGTGGTTTTATATAAGTACTTTGTTAGAACTAGCCAGTGTAAACAGTTTGCATTAAATTTTTTGCTTAATTAAAATCAATAGAGGGAAGACATTCATAAGTGGCTACCTTTTATATGCAGTTTAGTATTTTTGGAAATACATGGAAATGATCATGTACGGGCAACCTAATGGTTAATTTATCCCCCGTTAAAACCTAGCATATTTTGTTTATTTAGAAGTTCCACCAAATAGTGTTGTATGCTTGACGTGTAAGTTGAGGTTTAGAGACTGTCATGCAAGTGAGGAAGGTGATTTTATTAGCAAGGTTTTGGATAAACTTAGATTTTATAGTATTGGTCTGAGAATGACAGAGAAATTGGGAAAATTATGGCCTATGAGACAGAAATAATTGTAGCAAGAGGAAACATAATGACTAATAGAGCACTATCCTGGTTGTCCTCTTGCTTCACTGAGAAATGTGAAAATGTGTGGCTTTTACAAAGGTTGGAAAATGTAGTATGTAGAAGTTTGCATGGGAAATTTCTCTGATATTTTGCTGCTTAGGGATGAAATTCTGAAATAGAATTGCAGAAGAAAACTATTTTAAACCTAAAAATAATGTGATAAAATACAAATAATACAAAATTCCTTACTTCTAGAGATGCTTTAGAATTTGACCTTTGATTATCCCTTCCCTTTAATAAGTCAGATCCTGCTACCATTTATCTTTAGCATGTGGAAAATTTTGTATGCTTCTGTTGTGTGTTAAGCTTTGTTAGCTTCTCACACATAAAAACACTGCAACAATAACTGTGATAGTTGCATAATACCACAACTATGATAGCTGCCTAATAACCATCAGTTTCTGATTGTTGTAAGTATGGAAACTAGCATGAGTTTTAGAAAGGAAATTCAGAGACAACTTGGAATTAAGTATTCAAGTGGCCCATAAAACCTAAATTAAACTACACAAATGATGCAACATGTATCTTACTAAATGCTTAGATATAGAGAACACAGAAGATTGACTCCACGACAACAGAAAAGGCAAATCCTTTTGGATTCACATACAGGAAAGAAACCAAATTTTTCCATTATGTATAGTCCTTAGAACATAGGCTTAACAATGCACAAAAAGACAAAATGTGTAGACCGGTACAATTGTTCTTCGTTACCATGATGATGAGTGATTAACCAATTACAGAATAATGCACTTAATAATGACTATTAGGCAGATACTCATAATGCAGGAGACTAGAAGGAGGCTGTCTCCTTTCTGTGCTGCTTTACAGCTTCCAGAGTTACAGCACCGCTACTTTTGAGAGCAGATCATGGTTACCATCATCTTTTTAGAACAAATGAACTCAAAAGAAAAAGGCCTTTGTATAAACTGGTAGTTATATGAATGCTGTTAACTGTCCTTCCTCCAACTTGATGAAGAAATTCTAGGATGCATTCTTTTTTTCTGACAAATGTGTGTCTCATATATTCCTTCAAATATATCTCTTTCCTCTGAGTAGGGAAGAAGATTTTGCAAAATACAATGAAGTCCCTAATTTCTTTCTTGGATTTCTTATAAAGAGTTTGATCTGAGAGAGAACTTGGGACTAGCATTTCTGGAGCACAGCTAAGATAGAGCTTAGGAAAAAGAGGAGTAACTTTGCCTTTTTTTCCCAGACCTTTATCTGAAATCCAGGAACATGGAATGCTGTTTCCATTAGAGTAAGAAATATGTGATAGGAGTCAGTGCTTATTTGCATAAAGGTGTACCTAGATTCTTGGTTCCTTTGTTACAGCAGAAATACTAGCCATCTCCTTGCTCAGAACGACCAGATGAGCCATTGCACTGAAGTATGGCACCCAGTAAGCTCCTTGTCTTCCATTTCTGTGACTGTCCATTTTAAAAATTCTTCAGGCTTTTTCTGCATGCAGCTTGCACAACTTAGAGATGGTATCTCAGTCTTTGATTTGCAAAAATAAACCCTAGACTATCCAACTTAGTTCTGATTAACCATTTGACTAGTTTCTTATGCAGTCCAACTCTTTTTACAATATGAGGAGACTTAATCTCTTTCTCTTGAGCTTGACAGAGTGCTTGGCATACCCTTTGGCTTCATTTGGATTGTTTTTTGATTCAAAGCCCCAGCTTTAGCATCCATTAACATCTTGTGCACAGCAATAAATCATGCTAAGAAATCCTTGAGGAGTCTGTAACTTGTTTGGAATTTAATAATAATTTCAGTCCTTCAGTGAGGGATGATTTCTCACTGAGCTTATTCATCTGTAGATGAAGTTTCTCTTACATCAAACCTTAGTAAGAAAAGAAAGTCAGCCCTGCATGTGACTCTAATTGTTGTGTATTTTGTCAGAGAACCTCTAACTTAACTACCTGGGTCTATGAAGAATTTGACTGTGAATTTTTTTCATATGGTGAATTTAAAAGACTCTTCTTGGGGAGTTCTTTCTTCTTTGTATTTTAATGCTTTGACTAATTTTTGCTTTCAGTTGTATTTGTATTTTTATATATGTGAGAATTTGCCTTCAGTTGTGGCCCCAAATGCAGATAAGTCAGTGGTGACTGCTGTGAACTGTGACATATGCCTTTCTTGAGCAGTGTCTGAATATTCTATGTGAAGATAACTTTTAGGGAAAACAAATAAAATTGTAGAGCTTTTTCTGTCATTATTCTTAGCCAGAAAGATATATTACAGTTGAAAAAACATTACTGCTTCTTCTGACATTTGGAAACAAACTTAAGATGTGCCAGAACTATCTATAGCACAAATTGTAAGTTGTACTTACAGATGTCAAGTACTGATTTTAGCATTATAACATGATGTCAGGAAGGTATGTAATATAACATGGAGTTCATAAGCAGCTGTCCTCCTTTTTACAGTTATATTTTTAGAGTCCTCCAAGTAGATTTAACGGTGGCCACAAATGTCAAGCCTAGGCTCTTTTCCTTCTTCTTTACCTATAGATGTATAGATGTTAGAATTAGAAAATTAAAAGGATGTTGAAAATATTAAATGTACATAATATACTTAGATGCAAAACCATCTGAACAGATTAATACTGAAGACTAGCAAGCATAATAAAATCTCAGTCATGTTCTGCTCTGCAGTTTACATTGCTGTTTATTGTATACATTCCTAACATGACCCTTTTTCATAATGCTGATAATTCAGCCTGTCAGTTTAGTCAGACAGTGCAATATGTCTGACAGAATACTAAGTGCATCACTGACGAAGTGCAAGATGGGAATGAGGGAAGACTAAGCTTTTTGGGAGTCATGCACTTGGAGATAAATATCAAATGTTAATTGATCACCTGGAATTTCCTATTCTTATTTATTTCACATTTTCTCTGAATATTCATGTAATAGTATGTGTATAT
>NW_009626009.1:27487-30041 GCF_000690535.1 Cariama cristata | reverse complement strand
TGACATTCACTTGTCATAGGATCTTGAGCAAGTCACTTCTACTTTGTCTTCTTCCCTGTTCTCTGTCTTGTCTTTCTAAACTGTGAGTTTTGAAGGTCAGTGATTTTCTCTTATTACGTATTTCAAAGTTCCTGCATAGTAATTTCTTAAACCTACCAGAAGCCTCTAAGTGCTACTGTAATGCAAATAATAAATTATATATTATTATTACATGAGTAATCTTAGAAATATGAGTAACCAAATTAAAGTAAACATGACTACCCATGCATAAAGCTATCTCTGAAGAACATTGTGGCAGGAGTGATGCATACCATAGCCATACCAATTACATTTCCCCACAGGAAAAAAGGCTTGCACTTGTATATAAAGTCTTCATCAGTATTCTGCAGTCTCAAGTTGTGCGTGTGCCCTTATATTCTTAATCAAATGCACAAATAGTATTATAACAATGGGGTAGATTGTTTAAAATACTTGGTAAAAGTTAGGGAGATTAAAAACAGATATGTTAGTATAAACTGTGAAGTAGACATGATAGAACTTTTAGCCCTTCCCTTAGATAAGATACAAACCACCCAGCAAGTACCAGAGACTAGAAGCATACTGTGAAAATTGCCAATATTGTCCAGTAACTCCTGGCAGATGGTAAACCACTGGAAGCATTCTTGATTCTTTCTTAGAATAATAAAGACCAAAAAAAGTCCTGCAGGCATTAACTAGCTTGTCACTGTATGACAGATTGCTTCATAACAATCAAATCAACAATAATGAACATAATATTAATTGAAATAATACAGACATTTCCCACATTGTTCACACAAACAGTCCTGCTGTTGGAGTTAAATGGAACATTCCCTTCAAGCGTGTCATTTTACAGTTGATTTCTCTACTTGTTCTGATAGGACCAATTTGTATTGGCATTTATACTTACTGTAGAGATGCTGATGTATGTTTGGTATGAGATTTCAAGCACAGTCAGCCTGTCCTCATTACACTTGTGTTGGAATCTGTAACGCTGCTCCTCTGAATGAGATCTGCAACGTCATTATCTGTGTGACGCTGCAGAAGATGCCGATTATGGTATCTAATGAGATTTACTATCACTGGCTTAAGTCCTAACAGTAATGTAGCTGGAAGAGCAAGATATCTTGCATTATCAGCAGCACAGAGGTCAATGGACTTTTGTTCCATGCCCATCAGCATAAGGTCTAGGATGTGGTATAAGGAATATCTAAAATACTTTCTGCTTGAGAGGTGCCACCTCTGCTACAATTAGTGAAGCTGAACCAGCTTCACTGACAGGTACTGTGGGGTTTAACTGAATGAAGAACCTCACTTCTGACACATCTGGGGGAAGTGTGGAAAGAAGCTTCTGTTTCCAATGTGCTACATTTAACAAAGTACATAAAAATTTTGCCTATGTGAGGTTGTACAAGGTTTTAACTAATTTTCTTGAGATCTATTTTAGTATATCCACACTTGCATAAAAACTATGTCAAATGGAAATGAAGTGGATAATTGAGACTTTTGTGGATAATTTGACATGTTTTAAAATGCCTATTTCAATGGATTTCTCTTGGGTTTATATTTAAAATACATAAGTGATTGTTTGAATAAGAAATTAGGAGGTCATTTGGATTTTTTTTTTATCTGTGGAAATCTCAAAGATTGTCTTTTTAATTCCAGGGGTGTTTTTAATTGCCTCTTTTCAGGCTTTGATAAAGGAGCTCTCATAAACCATGACATTTGTTACTAAAACAAACTTCATGCAATGGAGGAATGTTAATCAAAACATGGTACTATGAAAAGCTAAGCTACCATTTTAGCAATTTAAGGACCTTAAGAAGAAACCAAATCGTGCCACCCTCATGAGTAAAGCTTCTAGTGCAGTGAGTTGTATTTTGCATAACATATTGGGCTCCATTAGGAAGACCACAGCCCACAGGTTGAAGGAAGTCATTGTTTCCTTCTGGTCGGAGCCTGTGACACTGCATTTGGATGGTTGTTTCCAGTTTTGATTCCCCACTACAAGACAGACATTGTCAAATGGGAGAACCAAAATTGAGGACAGCCAAGAAGATTAGGGGAATGGAACACAGGATGTGTGAGGAGAAGCTGAAGGAGCAGTTTGTACAGCCTGGGGAAAACACAGCTAAGAGCAGTGCTGTTTTCATTCTTCAAATTCCTAATGAGATGTTTTAAGGAAAAGACAGAGCCAAACCTCTTCCAGAAGTGCTCAGTAAAAGGCATAAGCACAATTTTCAGGTAGGGAAAATCATATTAGCTATACAGGAGCAAATCCATATTCCACAGTGAGAGGGGTCAAACACCAAAATATGTTGCCCAGAAAGGTGGTGTCATTTCACTGTTTGGAGGTAGTCAGAATTTAGCTGTACAGGCCCTGAGCAGCCTGACGCAACTTTGAGGTTCTGTCTGCTTTGAACTAGATAACCTTCAGATGTCCGTTCTCACTTAAGCTGTTAAAAAATTCTATAAAAATAGCTGCATTAGCTCAAAACAATGTCCAATCTGCTGTCAATACTGGATGCCTGGAAGA